>NC_069503.1:348526300-348621300 GCF_027579735.1 Bombina bombina
GAAAAAAGTGCGAAAGCATAAAAAATAAGGAATTGGAATAATTGTGCTTTATACAAAAAAATCATAACCACCACAAAAAAAAGGGTGGGCCTCATGGACTCTTGCTAATATGAAAGAAATTAATTTATCAGGTAAGTTCTTACATAAATTATGTTTTCTTTCATGTAATTAGCAAGAGTCCATGAGCTAGTGACGTATGGGATAATGACTACCCAAGATGTGGATCTTTCCACGCAAGAGTCACTAGAGAGGGAGGGATAAAATAAAGACAGCCAATTCCTGCTGAAAATAATCCACACCCCAAAATAAAGTTAAATGAAAACATAAGCAGAAGATTCAAACTGAAACAGCTGCCTGAAGTACTTTTCTACCAAAAACTGCTTCAGAAGAAAACACATCAAAATGGTAGAATTTAGTAAAAGTATGCAAAGAAGACCAAGTTGCTGCTTTGCAAATCTGATCAAACCGAAGCTTCATTCCTAAACGCCCAGGAAGTAAAAACTGACCTAGTCCGAATGAGCTGTAATCCTCTGAGGCAGAGTTTTACCGACTCAACATAGGCATGATGAATTAAAGATTTCAACCAAGATGCCAAAGAAATGGCAGAAGCTTTCTGGCCTTTTCTAGAACCGGAAAAGATGACAAATAGACTAGAAGTCTTTCGGAAAGTCTTAGTAGCTTCAACATAATATTTCAAAGCTCTAACAACATCCAAAGAATGCAATGATTTCTCCTTAGAATTCTTAGGATTAGGGCATAATGAAGGAACTACAATTTCTCTACTATTGTTGTTGGAATTCACAACCTTAGGTAAAAATTCAAAAGAAGTTCGCAACACTGCCTTATCCTGATGAAAAATCAGAAAAGGAGACTCACAAGAAAGAGCAGACAATTCAGAGACTCTTCTGGCAGAAGAGATGGCCAAAAGGAACAAAACTTTCCAAGAAAGTAATTTAATGTCCAATGAATGCATAGGTTCAAACGGAGGAGCTTGAAGAGCCCCCAGAACCAAATTCAAACTCCAAGGAGGAGAAATTGACTTAATGACAGGTTTTATACGAACCAAGGCTTGTACAAAACAATGAATATCAGGAAGATTAGCAATCTTTCTGTGAAAAAGAACAGAAAGAGCAGAGATTTGACCTTTCAAGGAACTTGCGGACAAACCTTTATCTAAACCATCCTGAAGAAACTGTAAAATTCTCGGAATTCTAAAAGAATGCCAGGAAAAATGAGAAAGACACCAAGAAATATAAATCTTCCAGACTCTATAATATATCTCTCTAGATACAGATTTACGAGCCTGTAACATAGTATAATCACAGAGTCAGAGAAACCATCTTTGACCAAGAATCAAGCGTTCAATCTCCATACCTTTAAATTTAAGGATTTGAGATCCTGATGGAAAAAAGGACCTTGCGACAGAAGGTCTGGTCTTAACGGAAGAGTCCACGGTTGGCAAGAGGCCATCCGGACAAGATCCGCATACCAAAACCTGTGGGGCCATGCTGGAGCTACCAGCAGAACAAAACGAGCATTCCTTCAGAATCTTGGAGATTACTCTTGGAAGAAGAACTAGAGGCGGAAAGATATAGGCAGGATGATACTTCCAAGGAAGTGATAATGCATCCACTGCCTCCGCCTGAGGATCCCGGGATCTGGACAGATACCTGGGAAGTTTCTTGTTTAGATGAGACGCCATCAGATCTATTTCTGGAAGTTCCCACATTTGAACAATCTGAAGAAATACCTCTGGGTGAAGAGACCAATCGCCGGATGCAACGTTTGGCGACTGAGATAATCCGCTTCCCAATTGTCTATTCCTGGAATATGAACCGCAGAGATTAGACAGGAGCTGGATTCCGCCCAAACCAGAATTCGAGATACTTCTTTCATAGCCAGAGGACTGTGAGTCCCCTCCTTGATGATTGATGTATGCCACAGTTGTGACATTGTCTGTCTGAAAACAAATGAACGATTCTCTCTTCAGAAGAGGCCAAGACTGAAGAGCTCTGAAAATTGCACGGAGTTCCAAAATATTGATTGGTAATCTCACCTTCTGAGATTCCCAAACCCCCTTGTGCTGTCAGAGACCCCCACTCACAGCTCCCAACCTGTAAGACTTGCATCTGTTGAAATTACAGTCCAGTCGGAAGAACAAAAGAAGCCCCCTGAACTAAACGATGGTGATCTGTCCACCATGTCAGAGTGTCGTACAATCGGTTTTAAAGATATTACTTGAGATATCTTTGTGTAATCCCTGCACCATTGAATCAGCATACAGAGCTGAAGAGGTCGCATGTGAAAACGAGCAAAGGGGAACCGCGTCCGATGCAGGCAGTCATAAGACCTAGAATTTCCATGCATAAGGCTACCGAAGGGAATGATTGTGACTGAAGGTTTCGACAAGCTGAAATCAATTTTAGACGTCTCTTGTCTGTCAAAGACAGAGTAATGGACACTGAATCTATCTGGAAACCCAAAAAGGTTACCCTTGTCTGAGGAATCAATGAACTTTTTAGTGAATTGATCCTCCAACCATGATTTGAAGAAACAACAAAAGTCGATTCGTATGAAATTCTGCTAAATGTGAAGACTGAGGCAAGTACCAAGATATCGTCCAAATAAGGAAATACCACAATACCCTGTTCTCCGATTACAGATAGAGGGCACCGAGAACTTTTGTAAAAATTTTTGGAGCTGTTGCTAGGCCAAACGGCAGAGCCACAAACTGGTAATGCTTGTCTAGGAAAGAGAATCTCAGAAACTGATCGTGCGCTGGATGAATCGGAATATGCAGATATGCATCCTGTAAATCTATTGGACATATAATGCCCTTGCTGAACAAAAGGCAGGAAAGTCCTTACAGTTACTATTTTTGAATGTTGGTATCCTTACATAACGATTCAATATTTTTAGATCCAGAACTGGTCTGAAGGAATTCTCCTTCTTTGGTACAATGAAGAGATTCGAATAAAACCCCAGCCCCTGTTCCAGAACTGGAACTGGCATAATTACTCCAGCCAAACTCTAGATCTGAAACACATTTCAGAAATGCTTGAGCTTTCGCTGGGTTTACTGGGACACAGGAAAGAAAGAATCTCTTTGCAGGAGGTCTTATCTTGAAACCAATTCTGTACCCTTCTGAAATAATGTTCTGAATCCAAAGATTGTGAACAGAATTGATCCAAATTTCTTTGAAAAAACGTAATCTGCCCCCTACCAGCTGAGCTGGAATGAGTGCCGCACCTTCATGTGGACTTAGAAGCTGGCTTTGCTTTTCAAGAAGGCTTGGATTTTTTCCAGACTGGAGATGGTTTCCAAACTGAAACTGCTCCTGAGGATGAAGGATCAGGCTTTTGTTCTTTGTTGAAACGAAAGGAACGAAAACGATTAGCCCTGTTTTTACCCTTAGATTTTTTTATCCTGTGGTAAAAAAAGTTCCTTTCCCACCAGTAACAGTTGAGATAATAGAATCCAACTGAGAACCAAATAATTTATTACCCTGGAAAGAAAGGGAAAGTAGAGTCGATTTAGAAGACATATCAGCATTCCAAGTTTTAAGCCATAAAAGCTCTTCTAGCTAAAATAGCTAGAGACATAAACCTGACATCAACTCTGATAATATCAAAAATGGCATCACAGATAAAATTATTAGCATGTTGCAGAAGAATAATAATATGAGAATCATGATCTGTTACTTGTTGCGCTAAAGTTTTCCAACTCAAAAAGTTGAAGCTGCAGCAACATCCGCCAAAGATATAGCAGGTCTAAGTAGATTACCTGAACATAAATAAGCTTTTCTTAGAAAGGATTCAATTTTCCTATCTAAAGGATCCTTAAAGGATAGTACCCATCTGCCGTAGGAATAGTAGTACGTTTAGCAAGGGTAGAGATAGCCCCATCAACTTTAGGGATTTTGTCCCAAAACTCTAATCTGTCAGATGGCACAGGATATAATTGCTTAAAACGTTTAGAAAGGAGTAAATGATTAACCAATTTATTCCATTCCCTGAAATTACTTCAGAAATAGCACCTGGAACAGGAAAAACTTCTGGAATAACTACAGGAGACTTAAAGACTTGTCTAAACATTTAGATTTAGTATCAAGAGGACCAGAATCCTCAATTTCTAATGCAATTAGGACTTCTTTAAGTAAAGAACGAATAAATTCCATTTTAATAAATATGAAGATTTATCAGCATCAACCTCTGAAACAGAATCCTCTGAAACCAGAAGAATCATTAGAAATCAGAATGATGATGTTCATTTAAAAATTCATCTGGATAAACAGAAGTTTTAAAAGACTTTTTATGTTTACTAGAAGGAGGGAATAACAGACATAGCCTTCTTAATAGATTCAGAAACAAAATCTCTTATGTTATCAGGAACACTCTGAACATTAGATGTTGATGGAACTGCAACAGGTAATGGTATTTTACTAAAGGAAATATTTTCTGCATTAACAAGTTTGTCATGACATTTAATACAAACAACAGCTGGGAGGAACAGCTACCAAAAGTTTACAGCAGATACACTTAGCTTTGGTAGTTCAGCACCAGGCAGCGATTTTCCTGAAAGTATCTTCTGGCTCAGATGCAACATGAGACATCTTGCAATATGTAAGAGAAAAAACAAAATATAAAGCAAAATTGATCAAATTCCTTAAATGACAGTTTCAGGAATGGGAAAAAATGCCAAAGAACAAGCTTCTAGCAACCAGAAGCAATGAAAAATTAGACTTAAATAATGTGGAGACAAAAGCGACGCCCATATTTTTTTAGCGCCAAATAAGACGCCCACATTATTTGGCGCCTAAATGCTTTTGGCACCAAAAATGACGCCACATCCAGAACGCCGACATTTTTGGCGCAAAAGAACGTCAAAAAAATGACGCAACTTCCGGCGACACGTATGAAAACAGAAAAGATTTTTTGCGCCAAAAAAGTCTGCGCCAAGATGACGCAATAAAATGAAGAATTTTCAGCCCCCGCGAGCCTAAAAGCCCACAGGGGAAAAAGTCAAATTTTTTAAGGTAAGAATAAAATGATTGATTCAAAGCATCATCCAAATATGAAACTGACTGTCTGAAAATAAGGAATGTTGAACATCCTGAGTCAAGGCAAATAAATGTTTTGAATACATATATTTAGAACTTTATAAAAAAAAGCACCCAACCATAGCTTAGAGTGTCACAGAAAATAAGACTTGCTTACCCCAGGACACTCGTCTACATGTTGTAGAAAGCCAAACCAGTACTGAAACGAAATCAGCAGAGTAATGGTATATATATAGAGTATATCGTCGATCTGAAAGGGAGGTAAGAGATGAATCTCTACGACCGATAACAGAGAACCTATGAAATAGACCCAGAGAAGGAGATCATTGCATTCAAATAGGCAATACTCTCCTCACATCCTCTGACATTCACTGCACGCCGAGAGGAAAACCGGGCTCCAACCTGTTGCGGAGCAGCATATCAACGTAGAATCTAGCACAAACTTACTTCACCACCTCCATAGGAGGCAAAGTTTGTAAAACTGATTTGTGGGGTTGGTGAGGGGATGTATTTATAGGCATTTTGAGGTTTGGGAAACTTTGCCCCTGCTGGTAGGAATGTATATCTATAAGTCACTAGCTCATGGACTCTTGCTAATTACATGAAAGAAACACTGCATATCACCAAAAGAACACCATATCCACAGTGAAGCATGGTGGTGACAGCATCATGCTTTGGGGCCGTTTTTCTTCAGCTGGAACTGGGGCGTTAGTAAAGGTAGAGGGAATATTGAACAGTTCCAAATACCAGACAATATTGGCACAAAACCTTCAGGCTTCTGCTAGAAAGCTTAACATGAAGAGGAACTTCATCTTTCAGCATGACAAACAACCCAAAGCATACATCCAAAATCAACAAAGGAATGGCTTCTACAGCAGAAGAAGATTAAAGTTTTGGGGATGGCCCAGCAGAGCCCAGACCTGAATCCAATTCAAAATCTGTGGGGTGATCTGAATAGGGCTGTGCACAGGAGATGCCCTCGCATTCTGACAGATTTAGAGTGTTTTTGCAAAGAAGAGTGGGCAAATCTTGCCAAGTCAAGATGTACCATGCTGAAAAACTCATACCCCAAAGTGCTGTAATAAAATCAAAAAGGTGCTCCTTATTAGTTTAAGGGTGTTCACACTTATGCAACCATATTTTTAGTTTTTTATTTCCTTTACCTAAAAGATTTCAGTTTGTTTTTCAATTGAGTTGTACAGTTTATAGGTCACATTAAAAGGTGGAAAAAGTTCTGAAATGATTTATCTTTGTCTCATTTTCTTACACTTCCATTTTCTTTGATATATATCAAAATAACAAGAGTATTGCATTGAGCAATGATACTTTTTTTTATTGGACTAACTATACATTTATAAGTTGACAAGCTTTCAGAAGAGTTCCTTCCTTTATCAAGTCTGAACCAAAACTGATATTTTGATATCTAAATCTCTTGACTAACACAGCTACTCGTATCTATGTATCTATGTATCTATGTATCTATGTAATTTATAAGGTTAAATTGCAATTTTTGAAAAAAGAAAAAAAAAAAATCCTGATCCCCCTCCCCCCCATATTGCCCAGTCCCAATATACACATCTATATCTAATTCAGGATTAAACCGCTCATCTATTAAAAACTGCATTCCTTACACACACACCCGTACCAAGGAACTCGCGTTTTAAAAATAACTTTAATCAATACATACATTTTTTGATAGAGCAGTTTATTCATTGCTTTTTGTCTCATTTGATTTAATACAATACTTGACAATCTTTGACTACCATCAATTTCACCATAAAAAATACATTAAATTCAATTATTGTTAGAGATAATTATTCCTGTAGCCAAGTTAAGATTACTCAATTTTATATTTTCACAAACCACACAGAACATTTAGTAGTTCATTTCATTGTAAGTTTGGTTTGAGTCTTTAATATAAAGATAGATAATTTCAGTCACTTTTAATGGAGCATAAAATACAGTAGAATTGCAAAAACAACAGTGCATAATACCAATTCAATAACATTTACTCGGAATTTTAAGTGATCAGTAGATTTGTTTGCCAAATTTCAAAATGTACTTTTCCTCACCCATATTATTTGACAGCTATCAGCCAACCACAGACATGTATACACTGAACTCTTGCACATGTTTTGTAATAGTCCGTTCCTCAGAAAGTGTGCATATAAAATACTGCACGATTTGATAATGGAAGGAAATGAGAAAAGTCTTAAAAAAATAAAAAGTAATGATATAGATATACATAAATACACACATATACACACACATACTGTATCAGAATCAGGAATTAAATTTTTACTTTAGTGTCACTTAATGGAGCCAGTCATACAGGGGTACCTTAATGCAGCATATTTCAAAATATTAGGATCCATAAGTATAATTCCTGGAGTTACTGCTCAGTTTTTTTTGTTTGTTTTTTTAAATTGTACACACTTGTTCAAACCACATTACATTTTTATAAGTTACTTTCTAGACCCATAGCAAGTTCACACTGGCTCCTCCGACCACAATATTTTTTGTTTGGAGTTTGGCTACTGAAAAACTGCAACAAACAATGAAGTAATGCATCTTATTTCTTTTCAATCAAACCTGCTTAGCATGTTTATTTACTGTGAGTAACTACAAGGTGTTTACTGTCCCATCAAGCAATGAGTAGGTTAGTGGAAATGTTTAGTACCGAGTGTGTGAACAGTAATTTCCATACTTAAAGGGACACTGAACCCAAATATTTTCTTTCATGATTCAGATAGAGCATGCAACTTTAAGCAACTTTCTAATTTACTCCTATTTTCAATTGTTCTTCGTTCTCTTGCTATCTTTATTTGAAAAATAAGGTATCCAAGCAAAAGTGCTTAGCATTCAAAGGGTTAATGGAGTGACCAGCATAGCACAGATCTCAACCCTATTAAGCTGTTATGGGAGCAGCTTGACCATATGATACTACGAAGTGCCTCCAGGAAGCATGGGGTGAAATCTCTTCAGATTACCTCAACAGATTGACACCTAGATTTCCAAACATCTGCCAGGCTGTAATTGCTGCACATGGAGGATTCTTTTGACCAAAAACAAATTTTGTAGGACAATTATTATTTCACTTAAAATTTAATTATTTCTAACCTACACAATGACTATTTCTTTTAGGGTTGCACCAATACCATTTTTTTAAGACTGAGTACAAGTACAGATACTTGTTCTCAAATACTCACCGATACCAATTACCGATACTTTTTTTATGTCCTGACAGTTTAACAAGCACAATACAGACCAATGATTTTACCATCGCTTCTTTATAATTATGAACTGTATCTCAAGACATTTTGAAATAAATTGGTTTTATGTGCTTGTTGTCACAAAAGTTCACAGAACAGGTTTATAAATAAAAAATATAACAATAAATAAAAGCTGCAGCAGCTGGGGCTGGAAAGCTACAATTTAAAGGGGTGATTACTGGATGCAATTGGGTTGTAGGGTGCCTATATAACTCATCCATCTGACATTTGTACTTAATACAAAGTAAAATAATTTAATTCTGAAAATTAGGGTTGCACCAATACCATTTTTTTATTACCGAGTACAAGTACCGATACTTGTTTTCAAATAGTCGCCTGATACCAATTACCGATACTTTTTTTTTTATGTCATGTGACATTTTACCAAGCGCAATACAGACTAATTTTTTAAGATTCCTTCTTTATTATTATAAAGGACTGTAATTCAAAAGACATTATGAAATAAGAGTTTTTATTTGTCACAAAGTTCACTGAACATGTTTATAAATAAAAAAATATTACAATAAAATATTAAAAATTTAAAGGGGTGATACAATTGGGTTGCAGGGCTATAATATAACATCAATCTGACATGTGTATGGAGGTTCGGCTCTAAGTTGAACAGATATTTTTGGCCCATTTTAGCCAGAGCTGGAAATCTGTTAATTAACTGCCCAGTACTTCAGGGGTTTGTCTGAACGAGGTACAGTGATCTCTCCTACAATAATACAATAACAGCAATTTGTATTGGCAGAACAGTAGTAAACAATTTTTTAGTTAGTCTCCACTCCAGTTTAAAATGAAATGGGAGAATGCAGTTTGAAAAAAAACGCCACAAGATAGCAATATGGGTAGGAAGTGGAGGTATCTGTTTTAAGCTATCGGTGCATTGCACGAGTACAAGTACTAATCGGAAATACTTGGTATCGGTACCGATACTGATACTAGTATTGGTATCGGTGCAACCCCTATTGAAATAATATTGGGGAAGAAGTATCCCAGTAATCCCATTTGAGAAAAATTGGGCATTTGATTCTAGGGCTGGTCTTCATATTTTTCCAGTCCTGGCTAAGGATGTTCCTCAGAATACAGAATGTTTTGAACATAATTGTGCAAGATGAGAACTAGCAGTATAAAAGGCAATCTAGCAGAATCATTTTTCAAAGTTAGTGGCAAGTTCTTAAAGCTGAAAATGCAGAGATGCTTCTGTTCCTTAATAAGTCTGTTTCTGCCATCAGTAAGGACGTTTTGACGATAAGGTCTCATTTTTCACACTACTGCATGGGTCAGAAAGATTTTTGGGCCCATTAAATCTCAGTTTATTAACAGCCCAGTACTTCAGGGGTTTGTCTGAATGAGGTACAGTGATCTCTCCCAGGTAGGCTTCCAGCTGTAAAGCAGCAGCTTTTGGAGCACTGCTCTGACGTACAATAATACAAACAGCACTTTGTATTGGCAGGGATAAGTGAACAATTTTTAGTTAAGTCTCCACTCGAGCTTAAAATGAGATGGGAACATGCAGTTTGAAAAACGCCACAAGATGGCATATAGGTAGGAATTGGAGGTATTGGTTTAAGAATCGGTGCATTTGCACGAGTACTCATGCAAATACTTGTATCGGCGCAACCCTATTTCCTATTCAAACTTATTTCATGTATGCTTTTATGTAAATAAGGAAATGTCTTAACGACTCTGAATCTTTGAATGCCAGTGTTTATTTAAGTCATATTTCTTTGCACTATTCTGCATATTATCCAAGTCTCCAAAATTATCAAGTTATTGATTATATAGAATCTCTCTTACAAATTTGTTTTCAATTTTGTATATTCCTAGACACCAAGGTTAGGTTAAAGACTTAGTGATAGTACAGATTAATAACCTAGGGTGCTGCAAGTTCTGCTATAGTTGCATGTCCTCTTATAGATTGAAAACATTGTAATTAGTTTCCTAATGTACACCTAAAATTCCCATTATACTAGGGATGATTCATAATGCAGGTAACCAGACTGGAGTCATGCAGGTTTTGTTTTTTTATATCATCTGCTCCACGTGTGTTTCCTAGCAATCAAAGAA
The DNA here is from genome assembly GCF_027579735.1 of Bombina bombina. Classification (NCBI taxonomy): domain Eukaryota; kingdom Metazoa; phylum Chordata; class Amphibia; order Anura; family Bombinatoridae; genus Bombina; species Bombina bombina. The sequence goes on from NC_069503.1 coordinate 348,536,705, forward strand.
TTAGATCACTGCCAGAAACACAATGATTCAATCACAACTGCAATTTCTAGGAGCTAGGCCATTTTTAAGGCAGAAGTTAAAGTTTGTCACGCCCAGCCCCTAATGATACTTACAACTGGAAGTGATGCAATAAAACTTATTAAATCACTCCCGTGCTCCTTTAAGCACAGATTCCAATGTAATGCTGAAAAATGGATATAACCAAATGCTTAGAATAACTATCAAACACTATTTTAGGATTAAAAGGGACAGGAAACATTTCCTTCATGACAGATCCATGCTATTTTAAACACTTCCAGTTTTTTCTATTATCAAATTTGTTTCAAATAAGAAGAGTATATATGTGCAGTCACCTAATCTGGGGCTAGTGCACTGTTGCTCTGAGTCTACCTACGTATGCTTTTCAACAAAGGATACAAAGAAAAGTAATATAAAAATTCTAGAATTAAAAATTGTAAAGCGGTTTCAAATTGTATACATTTAAAAAGTGCCCCCATTTGACCATAGAAAAAAAAAAGTGGGCACATTGTTCTTTTGAAGTCAAGGGTAATGCACTTGTGTTGAATGTGGGGCAGGGGAGTAAAGCCAAACCTTATAAAAGAACAGAAGCTTTAGGCTGGTACCCCTTATTTAAAACAACATCAACACAGACCAAAACCACCAATATACTCTTATACTCACTGGTCTAAGCAATTAAAGTACTAAAGCCTAAGATATACAGTAAAACTATGCAGCTGATCATTCACAAAACTCACAATTACTCACAAAACTCAATAGTAAAGTTCTAACTCTATAGGAACCTGAGTATTTTGCAACATTTGGCGTGTGTCCATCATATGGGTTATGCAAAGCCACCAGAGCTAGATGGATGCTTTCCTTTTGGGTATGTTCCCCATTTAAGATAATTAAAGCAGTTTAAAGGGACACAAAAATCTAAATTAAACTTTCATGGTTCAGATCATGCATTTTTAAGAGACTTTTCAAATGTACTTCTATTCTTTAACCCCTTATGTATCAGCAATGTACCATGTATGTCGCTTGTCTTTCTAAGGGGTTTGCGTTACGCAAGACTGCTATTTCTGGTGACCAAAAGGGGTGGGTATAATAGTGGTCAGCCACTTGTGGTGGGACCTGCACAATTATAAACAAGGAAACCCTTAACGACTGATGACATTCATGGTACGTTGTGGTCTTTAAAGGGATTAAATGAGTTCCTTTGATCTGATTTTAAAAAGCATATCTTAGACTTGGTAACTAGCTGGAGATTGGTGGCTATGCACATATGCCTCATTGTGCAACAAGGTCCAAGTAGTGCAATGCTGCTCTGGAGCAGTTTGTAACTACATATTTAATCCCCTTGCAAGGGTTAAACTGTCATATGCAAGCAACAGTGCAAATTTCCTGAACAGTCCTTTTTTACCCTTTAATGTACCTTATAATAAAGTGTGGTTGTAATAGTAACTTTGTTTTTTACAAATCTTATATTTAATAAAGTATTGTTTGCATACTCCTTTATTGCCCGATTTTGATCAGTGCCAAATCATCCTCAGCAGAAGAGAACCTGGTGGAGCCAACTACTATATAAAATCATATAGAAACTAAACCATAAATAAAACAATTCTATCACTAGAGTATGTTTTCATATTTTACCAATGTCCAGTATAGACGTGTGTGTATATGTATATATCTATACCTATCTAGAATAAACTGGATGCATTCTGCCTCAGATTCCTTCATGTCCATTTAAACTAATCGAGGAGAAGAGGAAAGGGGGTGGTTTGCAAAATGTTTCCATCATCTATATGAAAAAACATCAGTAATCGTATTTCAAGAAAATATATACATGCACACACATTCATTAGATATCAGACCAACCAGATGATCAAACTTAGTCCCATAATAAACTGCACCACAAATGCATATGATTTAAGGAAGAACGTTAGCACGAGAACCTATCAAATCTTGCTAACCTGGACGTCGCTCAAACCTTTGTTCACCATACTACAGGAACAAAACCACAATGTGAAACTTAAACCCCTTGGTACGTATGAACACCACAAAAAAAATGACATGCTAAAAAGCATCAGAATTGTAACAAGGGTTCATTAAAAGGTAAATTCTTTCTTAAAGGGATATGAAACTTTTCTGATGTCTCAGCAAAGTGTTAACATTTTCAGAACAGATTACTACCTGTTTTTTGCAATTGTTTTGATATTCCAACTCACCCATTACTTGCCTTATTCAAGGAAACAATCTGGATTAGCAATTGAAGCAGCCATGGCTAGGCCTCATTTAGTTAATACAAGGAAACTGGAAAACAGTTTATCACATAACCTCTGCTGAAAGAAGTCATAAGCGGCAACATTAGGCTAGTAGAATATGCATTTTCACACTTAAATTACATAACGATAAAATAACCGTTAAAAACGTATATTGCTGAATTTCTTAAAGGGACAGTAAACACCAATTTTCATATAACTGCATGTCAGACACTATTATAAGGCATATGCACAGATACTGATCTAAAATCTCAGTATAAAACCTTTTAAAAACTTACTTAGAAGCTCCAAGTTTAGCACTGTTGGGTAGATAATCAGGAACACCCAGTGAAAGTGGCTAAATTGCATAGAAATAGGGTTGCAGCATTACACTCTAACAGCCGTCTGCAAAGGAATCAAATGTTCCTTACCACAGAAAAAAAAGAAAGGGGGGGGTTCTAGCAAACATAATGTAGCTTGAACAACAGCCAACAACAAGAGTGATCAAGAGATAGGATCCCACTGCAGTTTTTATGGCAGGAAGCCACGTTTGTACAGAATACTAACGCTAGAGTTCACCATCGATCGCCACAAGTTTTTAAAACTCCCACGTTGATTTTAGAACCCATCCTTCCACTGCAGGATCTGCTTTGGGCAGCGAATTGCATTTGGCCACAGTTCTGTCAGTCACTATGTCCCAAAAAAAAAAAAAAAAAAAGTATATCCATCCAACAAAATAACAAAAAAGGCACTGAGATTTTATTGCAAAACCATATGCGCTTTCACAATATATTGACATTACTGAGCACTTTACAGTTTTACATATCATGCAGGTGCTAATTATATTTAAAGGGAAATTGTAGTGTAAAAATAAAATCCTTTATTTTGTCAGGGGTTTACAAATTAAATTCTTTAAATAATTTTTTAAAAAAAAAAAAAACTTTCCTTCAGGATTTAAACAAAAAAAAAAAAAAAAAAAAAAAAATACAAATAATAAATTATATAGATACATGCAATTTTAGCACTACTGACCAGCAGGTTTGTGTTTAACCGCTACAAAGGCTGGACACAGAGGTCAAGTCCCCCTCTAAAACTGTAGAGCAATGCTGACCCACAAACAGTCAGTGAACCAGTCGCACAACCCCTCCAATCACAAGCCCTATTTGTTCAGGACCAGCAGCTCTAGAGAAGGACTAACTTTGTGCTTATCCTGTGTCCAGGGTTTAAACATACAGAGTATATAATTTTCAGTGCTACTAGACTTAAACATTAAATAAGAGCCAAAAAAAAAAAAAAAAAAAAAAAATGTATTTTTTGCACTGCAATGAAACCATCAATCAGCAAGCGCTACCCAGGGTCCTGAACCAAAAATGGGCCAGCTCGTAAGCTTACATTCCTGCTTTTAAAAAAAAAAAAAAAAAAAAAAAAAAGAAGATACAAAAAGAGAAAGAAAAATTAATAGGAGTAAATGAGAAAGTTGCTTAAAGATTGCATGCTCCATCTGAATCAGGAAAGAAAAAATTAGGGTTCAGTGTCCCTTTACGAGGCAGCACTATGTTATCTACAAGGCACACACACACACATGTTATTAGCTATTAACAGCTGGACAGTTAGATATAGGTGGACTGCAAAATCTTAGAAATCTGCCTATGAGTCTACCTAGGCTTAGCCTTTAACAAAAAATACCAAAAGGAAAAAAAAAAGCACATTTGAAAATAGTAAATTGGAAAGTTGTTTAAAATTACAAGCCCTATCTGAATCATGAAAGTTTAACAAAATCTTCTTTATAGGACCTATGGGGGGGGGTCTCAAGTTTGTCTGTTAAACAAAACATGTTTGTCAAAAATCATGATTTTCAAGCCATACGCATGTATGCAGAAATAAAATAAACTTTAAATCTCCAGTTTCATACATGCAAACCAGATCTGCTTTTCTTAGGAAACTTTGTGTAGCTTGAAGCTAGTCTTAGGATAAAGATTAATAAAGTTTCTTGGCTTGTGTGCAGCTATGGCCTTTCCTTTTGATGTCATTATTTCCGGGGAGGGAGTATGATCAAGTCAGATTGTGGGTCAGCCTCTGCCAGGAACTCCAATCAAGGACTTACTCATTCGTCAAATGAGTCAGACTCCCACAAGCATCTTAATGCTAAAGAGAAGATAAATAACCCCATCGTTGCCAGAAGGTTGTAACTCCCAGCAATGAAAACATAACACAGGAAGACTATATACAGAATATGGATATTTAAAAAAAAAAAAAAAAAAAAACTCCCCATGTAGTGATTGAACTGGGATTGTGTGTTTTTATATATTATCCTAATTTTCTGGTAAACTACTGCAGTGATTGTTCTTCAGTATCCTAGCCACCTATTAGGTGGATGGAAAAAAAATGTCAAATATTGGATAGCGGTAAGAAAAGACTAGAACACTTTTTGATCAGCTTCTAATAGCCAAAAGGAGATCTTAGGTCACATTACAATCACTTTGCTGAAACCTCACAAGAAATAATTTACAGATTATTCCATCGGTTTGCAAATCTTAATTTGTAGTAGTGTCCTACAATCAAGTAAAGGTTAGTAATCAATATGCAGTTTAACCCCTTTAGTTGCTAAAATGGTGCTGCAACGCAATTCAATTAAGTCTATCACTTTACAGCAGCAATGATATTAAAGGGTTAGGAAAGTCAAATTTAAGCTTGCATGATTCAGATACAGCGTGTAATTTTAAGGCACTTTTACATTCAATTCTATTTTTTTTTTTTTATTATTTGCTTTGTTCTCTTGGTATCCCTTCTTGAAAAAGAATATGCACATATCCTACACTAGTGGTAAATTGCTATATATTGTGTGAATATATTTATATGTTCATGATCATTTTGTGGCTACAGACTTTAATTTGGTTACAAACAAGCCTGAATCATCTATATACTACAAACTGAGCCACTGTAATCAAGGTCAGATTTAAAAACATGCCCATCACAGAATTTAGAAGATCAATCAATAAGACTTTTATAAATCCAAAAATTGTAAAAACAAAAAGGGGGAGGGGGGTTACAAAGAAAAAGTACCTGATAAATTGCTTACCTGATAAATTGATTTCTTCTATGATATGACGAGTCCACGGATTCATCCTTTACTTGTGGGATATTATCCTCCTGCTAACAGGTAGTGGCAAAGAGCACCACAGCAGAGCTGTCGATATAGCTCCTCCCTTGACTCCACCCCCCCAGTCATTCAACCGAAGGTATAGGAAGAAAAAAGGAGAAACTAAAAAGGTGCAGAGGTGGCTGAAGTTTTAATTCAAAAAAATATAATCTGTCTTAAAATGACAGGGCGGGCCGTGGACTTGTCGTATCAGAAGAAATCAATTTATCAGGTAAGCATTAATTTACTTTTCTGCTATAAGATACGACGAGTCCACGGATTCATCTTGTGGGATACAATACCAAAGCTATAGGACACGGATGAACGGGAGGGACAAGACAGATGGTTAAACAGAAGGCACCACTGCTTGAAGAACTTTTCTCCCAAAAATAGCCTCCGAAGTATCAAATTTGGAAAATGTATGAAGGGAAGACCAAGTTGCAGCCTTGCAAATCTGTTCAACAGAAGCATTGTTTTTAACAGCCCATGTGGAAGCCACCGCTCTAGTAGAGTGAGCTGTAATCCTTTCAGGAGGCTGCTGTCCAGCAGTCTCGTATGCCAAACGGATGATGCTTTTCAGCCAAAAAGAAAGAGAAGAGGCCGTAGCTTTTTGACCTCTACGTTTTCCAGAATAGACAACAGAGAAGATGTTTGAAGTTTTACTTGCAAGCGACCAAAGATTTCCGTCAAAGCACGAACCACATCCAAGTTGTGTAAGTTGTGTAACAGACTCTCCTTCTTAGAAGGGTTAGGACACAGAAGGAACAACAATTTCCTAATTAATATTCTTATTAGTAACAACCTTATGAAGGAATCCAGGTTTGGTACGCAAAACCACCTTATCAGAATGGAAAACAAGATAAGGCGAGGCGCATTGCAATGAAGATAGTTCAGAAACTCTTCGAGCCGAAGAGATAGCAACTAAAAACAGAACTTTCCAAGATAGAAGCTTAATATCTATGGAATGCATAGGTTCAAACGGAACCCCTTGAAGAACATTAAGAACTAAATTCAAACTCCATGGCGGAGCAATATGTTTAAACACAGGCTTGATTCTAACCAAAGCCTGACAAAACGACTGAACGTCTGGAACATCTGCCAGACGCTTCTGCAGTAAGATTGATAAAGCAGATATCTGTCCCTTTAGGGAACTAGCTGATAACCCCTTCTCCAATCCTTCTTGGAGAAAGGACAAAATCCTAGGAATCCTGATCTTACTCCATGAGTAGCCCTTGGATTCGCACCAATCAATAACCTGCTGTGGTGCCTACCTGCCCTCAGGGGTCTGTAAAACCGGGTTAAACCTTCGATTTGGCCCAATACTGCTCACAAAGGCCCACCGGAGTTGGAGCTTGCTGCTTGCCTGAGAAAACAACTGCGCAACTGAGGCGTGAAAATAGGCCCCGTCCATCTCACTCGATGTCTCACAGCCTAAATTAACCACACCAGAGCGGTCTAAAACCTAGCCATGTGGGTTCATATACCCATGAATGAAGCCATGTGTACCCTTCTCAATAAAGCATAAAAATGTCTCATCAAAAACGTTATCTGCAATTCCAGTCATGTAAACGTTTGCCCACAAACATTCTATCATCAGTGTCAACCATTTTTTCATAGCCCATATTATGCAAGCTCAGTAATACCCCTCTTTATACTTTAGGATTACTGCTTACCCTCTCCCTCATGGGGATACTGTCAGCCAATTCTGAAATAACAGTCTCTCCAGAAAAAAAATGACTGAACATACCTCACACTGAAGTTTAAGTACTCATCAGCCATTCTGTGGGAACTGCTCTGGATCTTAGTAACAACTGCTAAGATCATCAGCCTCCAGGCAGAAGTCTACATCCATCTGCTGTCTGGGGGAAAATAGTACACACCGGTACCACTTAAAATAAAAAAAAACTCTTGCTTGAAGAAAACAAAAACTAACATTTTATCACCTCTTTCACTTTACCCTTCCTATTACTTAGAGTAGGCAAAGAGAATGACTAAGGGGTGGAGTCAAGGGAGGAGCTATATAGACAGCTCTGCTGTGGTGCTCTTTGCCACTTCCTGTTAGCAGGAGGATAATATCCCACAAGTAAAGGATGAATCTGTGGACTCGTATCTTATAGAAGAAAAGGCCACACCATACTCATTAGCATATCCAATACAAACCAACAATTTTAAATTTAAAAATAAGTAAATTTATATAAAAAAAACAAACAAAAAAAGTGTACTATAAAACAGCAACAGAATTAAAAACAAAAAAAAAGAAAGAAAAAGAAACCACCCACACAACATGCACACCCCTTATGTTATTCATATGCATAACAGAATGAAAAAGCAAGAGGATTTATTCCTTGCAGATTTGGTTTGGAAACAAATGCTATAGTGAATGCCAATTCCCAAAACATATAGGTGCACAACCCCTTACAAAGCAAAGAAGGAGCAGCTTCTTAGGACAGACATAGTCCATACACAAATTTTGCAAGAAGAACATTGTGGTAACCACTTGATTCCCAACAAATCGTTTACATAGTAAATTGTACAGTAATGTGCAGAGGCCAACATGCCTGCTATTAAAAGGGATAGTAAAATAATTGTATACATATACATAGTACAGACTGACAATTGAGCTCTGAATTACAAAAGTTCTTCATAGAAAATTAATTATTAAAACCTTGGTACATTGTGCTTTAATATAAAAGTTGACAATAACTTGAAAACCGCAGGTATGTTTATTGCTCATCACTCATACCTGTGACCAATAAGAAGACTAGCAGAAAAGGAGTTTGTGCACTACTATAAGCAATCACTGTGTAACATATAACAAGGTCAAGAAGCTTGCAAAATACTTAGGTTACAGAATTTGGTTGGTCTTGACAGGGAAGACTTATGTTTTAGGGAGAGAATACCTCATGTTATCTGTCTATTTACATGAGCCCACTGTATAGAGTTGTGGTTTTAGTTAGCAAAAACAGCGATTTGATATACACACAAATACACCTAAAGGAAAGATATCCAATACATTAGAAACACATTAAGGAGAAACCAATTTTACTGTATGCTGTCCCTTTAATGACTGAGATGCCCGACAACACAAATGTCGTGGCCCTTACCCAGTCACAAAAGACTAACCATCACTGCACCAGGGAATGAGAACATTTAAAGGGACGAACACTAAATACATGCTAGAAAGAATGATGCATTCAAAGAAAAGATTAGTCCATGACTAACATGTAGATGTATTTTTTAAGTTTCATTAGTTGTTTAAAAAGTGACAAAATAAGTGTAAAGTTTTAGTGTCTATAAAACACTGGGAGCAGCCATGTTGTAACTTGTGTTACCTTCTCTGCTGTGGCCAATTAAGGTCAGTTATAAATAGGTCACTAGAGTGTGCAGCCAATGGCTGTGTGGTATATAACAGTGTTCTGCACTTCCATTTCTAACAGGAACTGAAAAGCTCACAATTTCAGAATGGAATTGCAGGCAAAGAGGACAAAATAAATAATGAAAGTATATTGCAGAGTTGTTTTATATATACAATTTATCATTTTATATTATCTCAAAGTGTTTAATGTCCCTTTAAGAACCTTAGCACGGGGTGGAGGGGAAAAAAATGTATATATTTATATTGCATTAAATAAATTGCTTTTTAAGAATAAAATGTTACGGTCATTTGACATGCAACTGCAAAACAGATTAAAAGATTTAAATTTTGCAGCACTTTAGTTTGAGAGATTTGTGGCAGAATTAATATTTAGCATAATTATAATATATTTGCATTGGCAACAGCTATTAAAACTGTTGGTAGATTATCCGCTTTATTATTTTACATCATACTCTGGAAGTAACACTTATGGAGCCATGTAAGTACACTCATTTTCAGCAAAAAAATAAAAAAAAAAAAAATATATCACACACACACAGTGGATATAAAAAGTCTACAAATCCCTGTTAAAATGTCAGGTTTCTGTTATGTAAAAAAATTAGACAAAGATAAATAGATAAATCATTTCAGAACTTTTTCCACCTTTAATGTGACCTATAAACTACACAACTCAATTGAAAAACAAAATGAAATCTTTAAGGTGGAGGGAAGTAAATAATAAAAAAAATATATAATGTGGTTGCATAAGTGTGCACACCCTCTTATAACTGGGGATGTAGCGGTGTTCAGAATTAAGCAATCACATTCAAAACCATGTTAAATAAGAGTCATCACACACCTGTCATAATTTAAAGTGCCTCTGATTAACCCTGAGCTGTTCTAGTAGGTCTTAACTGACATTTTCTTAGTCGCGTCCTACACAAAAGCCATGGTCCACAGAGAGCTTCCAAAGCATCAGAGAGATCTCATAGTTAAAAGGTATCAGTCAGGAGAAGGGTACAAAAGAATTTCCAGGGCATTAGATATACCATGGAACACAGTTAAGACAGTCATCATCAAGTGGAGAACATATGGCACAACAATGATATTACCAAGAACTGAATGTCCCTCCAAAATTGATGAAAGACGAGAGGAAAACTGGTCTAGGAGGCTACCAAGAGGCCTACAGCAACATTAAAGGAGCTGCAATATCTGGCAAGTACTGGCTGTGTAGTACATGTGACAACAACCTCCCGTATTCTTCATATGTTTGGGGTAGACGGAAGCCTTTTCTTATGAAGAAAAGCATCCAAGCTCAGCTAAATTTAGCAAAAACACATCTGAAATCTTCCAAAAGCATGTGAGAAAAGGTGTTCTGGTCTGATGAAACCAAGGTTGAACTTTCTGGCCATAATTCCAAAAGAGGGAATTATGAACAGTTCCAAATACCAGTCAATATTGGCACAAAACCTTCAAGCTTCTGCTAGAAAGCTGAACATGAAGAGGAACTTAATATTTCAGCATGACAACGACCCAAAGCATACATCCAAATCAAAGGAATGGCTTCACCAGAAGATTAAAGTTTTGGGATGGCCCAGACAGAGCCCAGACCTGAATCCAATCGAAAATCTGTTGGGTGATCTGAAGAGGGCTGTGCACAGGAGATGCCCTCGAAATCTGACAAATTTGGAGTGTTATTGCAAAGAAGAGTGGGCAAACCTTGCCAAGTCAAGATGTGCCATGCTGAAAAACTCATACCCAAAAAGAGTGCTGTAATAAAATCAAAAGGTGCTCCAACAAAGTATTAGTTTAAGGGTGTGCACACTTATGCAACCATATTTTATTTATTTTTACTTCCCTTCACCTAAAAGATTTCAGTTTGTTTTTCAATTGATTTGCATAGTTTATAGGTCACATTAAAGCTGGAAAAAGTTCGGAAATGATTTATCTTGGTCTCATTTTTCTTACATCACAGAAACCTGTCATTTTAACAGGGGTGTGTAGACTTTATATCGTTCGTGTGGTGTAATATATATATATATATATATATAATATATATATATATAATATATATATATTATATATATATATATATATATATATATATATATATATATATATATATATATTATATATATATATATAATATATATATATATATATATATATATATATATATATATCCACATATATACACTTTTTTTACCCCAAAAGAAAACTGTAGAACTATAGCAGTGTTCCCTGAACCCCCACAACACATATATATATACACTTTTTTAACTAATTTCGTCTGCTGCATTCTGCCTTGTTACAATATATATATATATATATATATTTTTTTATTTAACAATTCTAACACTAAAAAAGGCCAAACAAAAATGAGCGGTTACATCAATAAAATCAGTCTACCATGTATATTCATGCTAAAAAGAGCCAGGGAGTCACTGGTTCCTACATTTTGAACAGATTTGTTGACCACTGCTGCAGTATACATGTAGTATGGCTACATTATCCTGGGATTGCAATAAGGCTTTATTGACCGAATACAATACAAAGTGAATTGTATTTGACAAACATCATGAAGCATCTATGCATAAACAGACAACACATGCAAGACCCCATTCCTGACTATAACCTATTCCTTCTGGGATTTTATACCACCTCCAAATAAAATAAATCTTAAGATATCTGGCAAAATGTGACATCTTTCCCTTCTAAAGATTTTTTTTTATCTGAATAGCATCACAAAAAATACCATATCTATATCTCAGTGGTGTGCCCAGAACCAGCAACCGGCTACAATTTTATGATAAAATTAGCCAATATTAAAAATATTAGCTTTTTATTGTACAAAATCATCATTAATTACATTTATGTTAAATTATGCAATTTGTGCTTTGGTTAGCAGAAAATGATTTTCTATGGAGAACAGTATGTATGATATATTTATTAAAGGGACATTAAACACTAAAATGCTAGATTGAATGATGCTGTCAATGGAAAAAAGTGAGAACATGTAGATTTATTTTTTAAAGCTTCATTAGCTGTTTAAAATATTGACAATATAAGTGTAAAGTTTTAGTGTCTATAAAACAATGGGAGCTGCCATGTTTAAATAGGTCATTAGAGTGTGCAGCCAATTGCTGTGGGGAATAACAGTGTCCTGCACTTCCATTTCTACCAGGAACTGAAAAGCTCACAATTTCATAATGGAACTGCAGGAAGAGGACAAAATAAATAAAGTATATTGCAGACTGTTAGGATAGCAATATACAATGATATATATATATATTTTGTTTAATGTCCCTTTAATAATAAGACAAATAAAGAGCCATCTTACCTCCCACTGCAGATGAGGTGGTATATTTCGGATCTGTAGTTTACGACTCCTGTAAATTAAACAAACCGCATTAAAGGAAAGTAACATTCACATATAAGAAAACTGCTGAGTTATTTATATATAGCTTTTCGTTTCAAAAAGGGTCAGGAGTATGTCAGGACAACAAAAGTTGCAAAAGCTTCACTTTGGTATTACATGTCTGTACTACCAAATGAAAGTTGAAATCAACAGGCTATGAGCTAACTAATCACAAACGATTGCGGGGGAATTCCAATCATTCCTGGTCTTTGAAGTTGAAATCATTCAATTAGCTCACTGCCTTTTTCATGTTCATTGTAAGAGGCGGGGAGGTTTTTTGTGAAAAGTTTTTGTGAAGTCTGTCGACTGTGGAAGGGGCTGCAGCACACAAACAATGCAACCCAGTCCTGTTTGGCACGGAGCTGTTTAGTCCTGCAAGGAAGTATTCTTATTTGCCCAACCTTTGTGGTAGTGAAAAGCTTGCTGCCGATTGCTCAAAAGATGGACAAGTGAATGCCGGAAATACCACAATCCTAGGGATTCCCGAGAACGTTTAACTTAAATGTGAAAAATAAATACAAATGAACACTATATCTTGGAGTACATTTGTCTATTTTTATTTATTTTTTTAAAAAAAGGTTAAGAAGATTAAGGGAAAAAAAAAAAAAAAAAAAAAAATCAAGGAGCAGGGCTCCAAAAAGGTGTTTTTTTCCACTTTTTTGTGGCTTCTCTCCACCCCAGAAATATATACAAATTACTTTAATTAGGAATAATTATTTCTTGCCAAGATCAGGTTCTGGTTAGATTATGAAAATCAGGAGTATGCTTTTCTTTGTGGGCTTTATCCAGTATGTTTATTAATGCACTAAACTAAAATGACAGATTACACAAATGATTATTCTTCCCATTTATTTCTAAAGCACTGCCAAAATGAATTTGCTTTTAAAGATATTATGAAGTTAGGTTAGAATAATCTACAAAAATATGTTTTTCCAAAAGTATATGAAACATTCATAATGTGGGACCTAGCAACAAATATAAAGCTTACTATTGCTTACACATTTAATCAAGTATTCAATTATTAGTGATGTTCTGGCATGTTCAGTTCCAAGACAAGTTGGATTTGATGTACAAGCCAACAAGCAAAAATATTTGTCTAAATGTATTGAGTATCCAACAACTGTGGCTCCCCCCAGGGCATGTCTCCAATGTATTGACTGTTTATAAACTCTGGAATGTGGTCTAAAATTGTGCCTGGCAGTTACAGAAGAATGCAGCTACAACAGTGGGACACTTTAAAAACTGAATGTAGCATGCTGAGTGGAGGATATTCCAGATGCCCTACAAAATGGCTGCCTTTCCATCCACCCAGCTTAATAAATTACTGGAAATGAACGCAGTCACTGCAGGGGTACAAATCTGCAGGTTCATAGAAGTTTTTTCGTATCATAAAAAAAGAAAGAAAAAAAAATGTAATTTAGATTGTGATTTTTCTTTACCTTCAACAAAACTTGGGCACATGCACAACAACCTTTCATAAAAACAAAAGCACAAGAGAATATATCAAAGTAAACTACTGGAGCAAGACACAGGCAATATACCTAGGATCCGTTCAAACATGTACCAATAAAAAAAGAGAAATGCACCAAAACTGGTAACCAATCTTGCAAATTGTGGTCTGTATGCCCATACTGGCACATGAAAAAAACAGCAAATAAATACACCTTAACTTAGCAGGTCTCCACTAACCCAAAAAAATAAATATTTTTACATCTTATGAAAAAGCCGACAATGCTATTATGTTGGCGACTGACTACCGGTAACAAAAATGGCAGAAACTGTATGGGTTAGAGAGATTTGTGCTTCTCACACAAACACAAAAAAAAAAACACAAGCCCTAAACTGCATACTGTGACTGATTGCCAGTACCAAAAATGGTGGCGATGTGTGTGTGTGGGTGTTGGGGGGGGGGTAAATACAGGGCTGTTTGTGAGGAATCTGGTAGGTGTCAGGCCAATACCTACAACAAATATGATTAACCCCTTCACTACCAGGAATTTCAGAAATTTAGTGCACAGCTGCAATTAGCGGTCTTCTAATTACCAAAAAAATAAATTTAAAAAAAATGGCAAAGCCATGCATGTCTATTACTAAGAAAAAGGAGACCCCAGATAAGACTGTAATAAGATTGTAAAAGCTTATCACTGCAGTAGTGGTGTTTAAATATTTTCAGTGAGAATACCACTGGCATAAAAAAAATATTTTTGTATGTTCATATTTGGCAGCCAAATAGTGTCATCAAATAAACCAAAATGAGCATAGATCAATACCTTGGGTCATCGACTCAAAAAATATATTAGTTTATTTCAAACTGTACACATTGCAAGCAAAAAACTACACTTAAAACTCTAGCAGAATATGGTTCTCTAATATCGCGTGAGTTTGTGCACTGTCCTAACAGGCCAGACAATTTTAACATAGTCAATCCTAGCGTTGTACAAACGCTAGGATCTACTATTGAAACAAAAGGGGACTTTCATTCTTGAAGTAGAAGATACTTCATGTAGAAAGTCCCCTTTATTTGTTTCAATAGTCAATCCTAGCGTTTGTACAACGCTAGGATTGACTTTCACTTTAAGATTACAGATTTTAGGCTCCAGACTCTGTAGTGTGTGAAACAATCACAAAAGAAACCAAGTAACATTTCAATGTTTTGCTTTTTATCAATTAAATGCATTTATTTATGGGGGTTCAAACAGTCAAGTTTAGGCAAGGTAACAGCAGCCTTCTTTGTATCAGCTGCTGTACGGTAGTATGATCCATATATAATATTTGCATATAAAACCCTGCAATTTACTTTTTGTGCAAAACCCAACTAACACTGCAGTAAAATTATACAAAAGACAGCAAGTTCTCATTCAAATATTCAGAAAACAATTCCACATTTAACCGTTCTATTTTCCCACCTACCACCCAGATTTAGCACTAAGGACATCCCAATTACATCAATTATGAATTGCAGGTATCAAATTTATGGGGAAAAAATATATTAATATCTTAAATTGTTTTTTAGTACAGGTGAACTATTTAAAATAAATTAAAGGAAATATTTGGACAAGGAAAAACAGGTTTATAAAACCTAAAAAAAAAAAAAAAAAGATAAATGAATGTATCTGGAGGAAAAAAAATGTATGTTATGTGGACCAATATAGGCTGTTATATCCTGCTGTGTGTGAATATTTTATCTCTAGATAGAAAATGTATGACTGAAATATACTAATTTGGTAGAATTATTTGAGTTATAGTTTATCATAAAATAAGCTTTATCTCTTCACATTAGTACAGTTGCATAGTCAATGCTAGTTGACTATATTAAAGAGACTGAAGTCAAAATTAAACTCCTAATTCAGATAATTCAATTTTAAAACAAATTTACAATTACTTCCATTAGAAAAATGTGCACAATCTTTTTATATTTACAGAGTCAGCAGCTCCTACTGAGCATGTGCAATAATTCACAGAATATACATATATGCATTTGTGATTGGCTGATGGTTGTTTATTATTCATGGGGAGTGGAAACTTTGAAATTTGTCAGAAAAAACAAACCTACTACTCATTTGAGATTCAGACAGTGATATTGCATTGCCTTTATCGTGCATTTATTGATTATGCAAATCTGCTGTATTTACTGGTCCTTTAACAGTAAAGGGAGAAGAAGAAAAACATTTATCATTATTTGTAATGCTCCAGCAGATTACTCAGTTCTATGCAAGGGGAAAATAAGGACCAAACAGCGAAGTCAAGCTAGGGGCAGAAGTATAAACTGCTCCATCGAGATTTTACTGTCAATACATACCTTTCTATTATCTATAATGGATAAAGTAATTTGCTGAAAATTGAGTGGGAGTATTTCTAATAAGAAAGCTATAGTAAAGGTTGAGTGATGTCTTTTTAAACAGTGATCTTGTGTGTTGTGAAATGTACACACTTTTTGGAGGGGGGGGGTTAAAAAGTCTAGATATTTTTAATTTTATTTTTTCTTACCAAGGTCTTTTACCCCTGCCAGCACAACTTAACCCCTTTTTTTCTGGTGACAACTGTTGCAGCTAGCCGATTGTAATGTGTTGTTGTGTCTGACTGGGGTGATACAAGCCAGTTACCCAATCAGAAGTCTGTCACAAATGCAGTGTTCATCTACCTTTTAGGGAGCCAGCATTATCTACTATATCTATAGCACGTGGGTCTGCCCTGTAAGTTCACTACACTGCAGAAAGTAAAATGGAAGGGGCAAAGAGATTTGTTTATTACAGGATTACAAAACATGATTCACTGCAAAAAGTGATACAAAAAAAAAAAATTTAAAAAGGCATTTTATATTCATTTACTATGACAAAAAAAAAAAAAAAAATATTATATATATACATATACATACACACACACATATACATACATACACTTTAATATATGCTTCTATATTTTACAACAGAAAATGTATTCTGAACTTTTTTTTCACCTTAATAAATTAAACCCTATCCTGTATATATCTGCTCAAGATGGCAGTAGAATATAGACTACAGCAGAAAGGGAGGGAAAAGCAGGAAATACATTTCTACTAACACCACATAACTTCAGCAAAAATTTTGTCCTCCATAGCTCTGTACCAAAATCAGGGAATTGGCTATAAAAAGGAACTCTAATGCTACAGGAAAACCCTCATTCAACCACAAAAAAAATTAGTATCATTCGATTATTTTATTATATATTGTATTTTTAATTTTCATTATTTTTTATTACTAAATTTATGGGCACTTTACGGGAGACTAAGAATAGCTAAACACTGAATATCTGAAGTGAAATAGTTCAGTACAATTTCAATTAAAAGGGACATGAAACCCAAAAAATGTATTTCTTGATGAGCATGACATTTTAAACCAATTTCTTATTTACACCTATCACCACATTTTCTCTTCTCTCTATTTTGTTGAAAAGCAGGGATAGATATAAGCTCAGTAAGGTTATATATAGTTAGATATTTGTAGACTAAAACCGGTTTAAACTGAAGTTTAAAAAACAAACATTCTATGGGTCAGTTTGTACAAATACCAAAATCCATGATTCCTTAATAAATTGCATAACCATGATTTCTGCTGTCTATGAAAATTAGAAATGCTTTGCTGCAAAGAGAATAGTCTACTTCATTAATACTACCGATTTTTCAAATACATAAACTACAAAAAAAAAAAAAAAAAAAGATAAATATGCACCAACTATGAGAGGGTAAATATGAAAATAAAATGAATATTTATTTTCAAACCAGAGCAAATTATTAATTTAACATTTCTAATTTTAAAGTAAAAAAAAAAAAAAAAAAAAAAGTCTTTCATATTGTCACTCTTGAAAACTGAAAAAGAGTTTTATTTAAAAAAAATAAAAACTCCAGAACTATAAATGACAGATCAAAAATATACTTTGTAAGCAATGTCCAAAATCAATCATTGGGGAAAGAATTTATACATTCTATGAATAGACAAGTAAAAAAGTTGTTTAAGAATCACAGCAAACCCACGTTTACACTTCACAATCATGTGAATGTCAACTTCCTTTACATTAAACACCAGGATGCTGAGAGTTTCCTCTTACATTCCCTCCCCCATCACCAAGAGATATATAATCCTGCCCATTTGGAAGTGCTGCAGCTTACGTTGCCTTGGGAACAGTGGGGCCCAATTTATAAGATCAATGGTTTGGTAGCAATGCCAAGCAGCCCTAGGCTACAAAATGGGGGTTGAAAGACCAGTGATGGATTTTAATACCCCATTTTAAAATGCAATACAACTTATGTGCAGCAGACTATATATGTGAAACACTATATAATTTTATTTTTTTCTACCAGTGCTTACACAGAAGCATTTCTCCATAATAACTTGTCACCCATTTTACTTATGTATATATTGAGAATACTGCTACTTGAATAAAGATGTGAATTAAATGTACTCATTAGGTTCTGAAAAAAAAAAAAAAAAAAAAAAATCTAGAAACTAGTACATAATTTTACTAGAGAAAACATTTGTTAGGATTTGTATCCAAAAGGACAAAGTAGAATGCAAAAATGCCAATTTATTGTTATGAAAGTGAAATTAAGGTATACACCTATTTATGAGGAAAATATAAAGATTAAAATTGAGGTAGCGAGAATGCCAACAATGCACATTAATAACTTGTTTATGGAAACCATAAATAGAGGTAGTTGAAGGTAACTATTGTATTGGAATAAAAAAAAAAAAAAAGCAGATTTGAGTTGCATCATTCTATATGGCAGGCCTAGTAAAAAGGTCAAACATATGCCTTTCAACTATATATTAGTATGACTGGATGAATAATGTATGATGTAATATATATATATATATATATATATATATATATATATATATATATATATATATATATATATATATATATATATATATATATATATATATATATATATATATATATATATATATATATATATATACACAAAACACCCCTCCCCTTTTGCAGAGTCTAGATGATATTTTATCTAAATTAAAAATATATACTTCCACTTGGGTGCTAAGAAAAAAAGTGTGCGTATATTTATTGCGTAACATTTTTTATACATAAAAACAATTTGTTAAATTGTATATATGTAATAGATATACACATACGCAGTCTGTAGTGGCATTTGGAGACAAAAGGTGGGTACATAATAAAGTACCCACAATTTTCAGACTTCACAACAATAGCCCTGCTAAATACAGTGACTGATTACTGTTAGGATATAAATGAGCTACTACAGTTAAGGAGGAAAAATTAAACCTAAAAAAAAAAAGTTTTTTCATGAACTGCATAACAATGCAAGTTTACCAACTAAAATTCACCCTTAAACAATTTGTCTTTTCTACTCAGAACCTTTGTAATGGTTTATATGCTTTGCATATATCAAATACATTCTATAGCCCTTTAAATTTTTTGCATGTATAAGGTTTGCCTTTAAAAAAAGGACACTAAAAAATAAATTTAAAAAATTCAGATAGAACCTGGAGTTGTATGTAAATATTGATCAACGTGTGCTCACGCAATAAGTTTAAAATGGACACGGAACACAATTTTTTTCCTTTTGTGATTCAGATAGAACATGCAATTTTAAGCAACTTTCTAATTTACTCCTATTATCAAATTTTCTTCATGCCTCCTACAAACTATACATGACATATTGACATTCATTCACAAACAATCATACTGATGGTCTGTGAATGAATGTCAATATGTCATGGTTGTAAATGACGCCTGATGAGCCTATCACATACCTCCCAATATTTCAAAATTTGAAAGAGGGACACCCCCGCACTGGGAAAAGTCCCCCCCCCCCCCCATCAGTCATCTCACTTAAAATAAAAAAACGGCCCAGAATAAAAAAAAAAAAAAAGGAAAATTGAAAAAATATGTCACATTGTTGTCAGTCTGCCGCGGCACACCTGAGGATCTCTCACGGCCCACTGGTTGAAAAACACTGCTCTAACAATCACAAAATAAATGTTGGTTCAGTGTCCCTTTAAAAGGGACAGTCTACCATAGAATCGTTATTGTTTTGAAAGATAGATAATCCCTTTATTACCCATTCCCCAGTTTTGCATTACCAACAGTTATATTAATATACGTTTTACCTCTGTGATTACCTTGTATCTAGGAACCTTCTTCCAGCCTCCTGATCACATGACTGACCGTTTATTATCTATTGTCATTGTTTTGTGCTAAATCTTAAATAACCCACGTGTACTTTCAATCGTTTTGTGTTGAAGAGATTTAAAAATCATGTGATAAGAGGCAGCCCTCAAAGGCTTAGAAATTAGCATATGAGCCTACCTATGTTTAGTTTAAAATAATACCACCAAGAGAAAAAAGCTAATTTGATGATAAAAGTAAATTGGAAAGTTCATTAAAATCTGAATAATGACAGTTTAATTTATACTAGACTGTCCCTTTAAGCCAAGCCTCACACTGTCACGCAATAGGCTCTCGCATTATGTAGTGAAAAACATGGGTCATTTAAAGACTAGTGCCCAGATTATTTTACTGACCACCAGCTAAAATTGTAGCCAATATTAAGCTAACATTCACAAATATTAAAAAATGAGCAATTTTTATCGCACAAATCATTAAATATATTTATGTTAAATTCTGCAATTAATTTGTGCTTTTGATAACAGAAAATGATTATAAAATATTTCACTGCCCCCACACGGCTATTTTACAATGCCACCCGGCTGGCAACATTTTCTGTGGAGAACACTGAAATGTATCCATATGGATGGGGTGTTTATTAGTTGAAAGCACAAGATACATCCAAGAGTGGGTAATTTATATGTAAAATACCATCAACACTACTAAATGTATAGACACATCACCCTACAACAGCTTACCATAGTGATGAACAGTGAAGCATATTTTGTTTCTTTGTTAGGATTTCTGATCAGCATGTATAGGCTAAAGTTTGTGTTCATCATACTAGGATACAAGTGTTGGTTCCATACTAACAGTTCACAATCAATGGGATTCATGTATACACTCACACCAGTTAGAACTACAAACAAATAGAAAAAGGTGTTTCTGGTCATTATTTATGAAGCTGTGCGAGTCTTTCACAAAGAAACAAGGAAACAGGATACCATCATCAAGAGGTAAAAAGTGCTGGCTAAATGTTAATATTGATAGATATAGATTTGCATAATCAGATGCATGATAAAGACAATAGAGTAATTATTTTTTCTGACAAATTTCAAAGTTATGTTTATTTCTACTCCAATGTCATGTGACAGGCAATCAAATGCATATATGAATATTCCATTAATTCTAGCACATGCTCAGTAGGAGCTGTGACAAAATGTAAATCTAAAGTAAAATGGAAAATTGCCTTCTCTATCTAAATCACGAAAGTCTAATTTTAACTTAAGTGTCCCTTTAAGGAGACACTGACTCCTTGCACCTGGATTTGTCGTGCAGGATATTTGCAAAGCTTGGTTGTAGTTTACAATATTCAAAACTAAAGCCCTTATTAAAAAGGACTAGAAAAAAAAGTTGTAAATAGTCTTTAAAATAGATTTTCCCCAATAATCAAAATTAAAAACGTATCAACCAAAAATAAAAACATTAAGGGGTATAAAACAGTCTCCTAGTCCGCTCATGGTCCCAAATTATCCTCTTCTGTAGCTATTGGAAATCTTACCATGCTAGAGGGGAAAAAAGGGGGTAATAATAATAATAATAATAATAATAATAATAATAATAATAATAATAATAATAATAATAATAATAATAATAATAATAATAATAATAATAATAATAATAATAATAATAATAATAATAATAATAATAATAATAATAATAATAATAATAATAATAATAATAATAATAATAATAATAATATAATAATAATAATAATAATAATAATAATAATAATAATAATAATAATAATAATAATAATAATAATAATAATAATAATAATAATAATAATAATAATAATAATAATAATAATAATAATAATAATAATAATAATAATAATAATAATAATAATAATAATAATAATAATAATAATAATAATAATAATAATAATAATAATAATAATAATAATAATAATAATAATAATAATAATAATAATAATAATAATAATAATAATAATAATAATAATAATAATAATAATAATAATAATAATAATAATAATAATAATAATAATAATAATAATAATAATAATAATAATAATAATAATAATAATAATAATAATAATAATAATAATAATAATAAATAATAATAATAATAATAATAATAATAATAATAATAATATCCTCAACATCAGGCTTAGGAAAATCAGGGAGCCACTGGCACCTTAAAATTAGGCCCTGCCTCCCTGGTTTTGAGCCCTCAAGACACCCGTGGGTGCCTCTCACTTCATCCAGCCAACCCCACCTAAAACCTAGTCTAGTGATGCTGAATCCGTTCTAAACATTACAGCTATAAAATACAAATCCAACTTTGGTCAAGCCCTCCATCTAAAATCACCTGAAAAACTTAATATACCAATAAAATGGCACAGATTTCAGGTGCAATGCCTGCAGGAGGTATATAACAGATAAGGGGCCATGCAATGTAGCAGGTGTGTAAAAAAAATAAATTAAGATTTTGAAGCATGAAAAAGGCACCCAATGTCCAAAACACTGAACATGCTAAAGTTTAATTAGGATTAGATTTCTTCATAGTTTCCCCAACATCCTTGCAGGCATGGATTTATGTCAGACCTTGAAACTTGTATATATGTTGCTCGATACACAACACTAGAAACCAAGTCCAATAGAATGGTAAAAAATAATCTAAATTCTCATCAGGGTGGTTAAAAAAAAAAAATTGTTTTTAAAAAAAAATTAAACATTTTTTTTCTTCTATGAAAAGGTTTTTGAGGGGGGGAGGGACGACACCTATCTAAAAGATTGTCCCTTTAAACAGAAACTATCTACATGCAAAAAAATAGTTTCCCTACCATACTACATTCCCTTTGGCTTTGCATGGTGTTGCACCGGTGCAGAAATTCCTTTAAAGGTGCGTGTAGGTATAGTGTAGACTGTCCCTTTAAGATACACAATTTAAAGGTTATTCATCCTGAAATTAAATATAGATTTGTTTTTATTATATATTGAGATTCATGGCTGTACTGTTTAATTTTTTTGGAAAATTAATTCCATTAATCCATTCACAATGTCATGCTCCCCAAGAGGTTTCTGTAAGATTATTTTGGGCATTTTTTCTAATCTTAAAGATATCACATTATTGGTTTTGTAGTTCTCAAAACAGATTGAGTCTGGAGATATAAAACACGCTTCTTCACAGCAAAAATGTTAGACATGCAGAGATGAGCGTGTGTCAATCATGAAAGCTACCTTAGGTTTCGAATAGAGCATACAATATTCACATTTCCTTCTATTATCAAATGTGCTTAGTTCTCGTGGTATCCTTTGTTAAAGTAGAGCAATGCTCTACTGGCACCTAGCTGAACATATTGGGGGGACAGTGACAAGCAGCTAGCTCACAGTAGTGCAATGCTTTTGAGCCTACCTATGTATGCTTTTCAACAATGGAAACAAAGAGAACAATGCAAATTAGAAAGTAAATTGGAAAATGTGTTACAAATTGCATATTTTCTGAATCATGAGTTAAAATTTTGACTTGACCACCCCTTTATCAAATATGAATGATTACCCTATTAAACTGGAGATAGTTACCCTCCCAATGTCATTAATTTAAATGCTCTATCTGCATATCTAAATGGTATAACAAAATCAGTAATAGACCGATATAACCAGAACAACCTGAAAGGTTAATATTCTAAGAATGAAAACCATGATTTAAATTAGTTTTACTGACTAGCAATTTAAATCAAATCTCGTCCTTTTATCTGCTTATGTTCATCCTTATCTTGCATTTATTGCACCCCAGCAAATTGTGCATTGCAAATAAATTATATTACCGCATTTGATTGGTTACACCTAGTAATATTCAGACTACATACAAATTGCTTAATAAAGGGGGGGGGGGGGGTAGTGTTATTTGCTAAAGAGAAAAAAAATTTTTTGAAAAATTACCCTCACCAGGATCACTAATTTAAGCCAAAATATAAAAAATAAATAAGTATGCATCTTCCCACATGAAACAAAAAATATAAATGTGTTGTACCAGTTTGTTGCACTTTATCATTAAAGTAATTTATAGGATCCATGGTTCAATCAATTATAACTGCTTATAATCAACAGAAGTGTGCAAATAACAGTTTGATAACAGAATCATATAAAATAGACATGAAAGTAGATTACAAAACTTTGTTTCATAAAATCTTTTAAATTAAATTCTATTAAAATGACCTGGTCTAGACCATATTGACTTTGTTCTCTTTGCAGAAAAAGCTCATGCACATACAGTATCTGTCCTCAGTGGCAGCAATGCATTACTGGGAGATCGCTGTTGGTGACCCCATACATTTTCATTGCCTCACCAGGTCCCAGTAGTGCACTGCTCCAGAGCGGACAAAAAAAAAAAAAAAAAAAAAAAAAAAAACACGCTCCACAGCTTACTACCTAAACAGGCACTCAGGATAAATAGCCTGCAGTGTCTAACAGGTGAGTCATTTTAAAAAGGGACATTATACAGCTGGGTACAACTCCAGCATCAGGTTACTACTCACCATGCTATTGTTTAGCCTCCTATACCTGCAGCTCTCTTTAAAGCTGTTCTGTTATTAAGCATTACTAGATGGCATTGGGGCAAAACAGTCCCATTAGAGCAAGCTAAGAGGACAAAGCACATCTCTCCAAATTATTTTTAACAGGCTCCTATTGTGGGTTTTTACCCATGCCGGCTATTTTGATACATCTAGACGTCATGCTTTACAAAACAGCACATGCTTGCATTTAAAATTACATATACTGCTATGTGATGGCACCATATTTCTAATGTACACAAAATAAATCAATTATTCCCCGTCTGTCAAACACACTGGCAACAGAGGGGTTAAAATGGTCAACCAGTTCAGTGTACTTTTACCCTAGCAGTCCTATAATGATTTGCAGATTTCTTTGCACTCCAGTGTTACCTGACTAGCACGTTACAGCTTCCTTCATGTTACTGAACTTGCAGTCCGAGCACACACCCACATATTGTAAGTGGAGGAGTGCCAACCAAAGCAGTGTCTTGACCTTGCTCTTGCCCAACAGCTGGCCCACTAACTGCCAACATGCATTGGCAGGTTGATCAGACTGATGCTATCCAGCATTTCATTACTCTGGTGCCTTAGGTAGTAAATGGAAGCTGCAGCATATCTCTGCACTGCTGCTCCCCCGTGCATGCTTTCCCCAGACAGTCAAGAAGCACTGCCCACATGAGGCAAAGCCTCCAAATTAATGTCTCACATTAATGGTACCGGTTGGCTCAGTGTCCCTTGTAAAGGCTTCCCAGCAAATTTTACTGTTGGTACAACAGCAAATGATGTTTGTAGAAAAGCCGCTCTTGGCAGTATGATCTCCTGTTACCCCCATCAGTAGAAGGTGCTTTTTCAGTATTTTTATCTCCCCTAGAACAGGGATTTTAAAAACTTTGTTTTGCCGTGTCACATTTTTTTTACATTTAAAAAATCCTGCGGCACAGCACCATCCCAAATTTTTAACAAAATCACAGTGTATGCATATACTGTGTATACACATACATACACACACTTTAGTACATTTTAGTCAATTAAATTAAGCTTTATTAGCATGACAGTCACTACAATATATACATACACACACTATGTGTGCAGGATATTGCAAGCCTAGCCCACCAGCATATTACTATATTTACCTTTGTGTGTACTTGTCTGAATAGGAAAGCCTTGGAGTTATTGTTATATATTCAGCCAGCCATTCACTTTACAGGTATGAATTTTTTTTTTATTTTTTTTTAAACCAAAGCACCAGCTTCATCATACCTCCCAACATTTAATATAGCCAAAGAGGGACACTTTTCTCCCCAGTAACAGAGCTCCGCTAGCCGCCCCCCACAAATAGAGGGGACACACATACTCCTACATATTTACACACACTCAAACACATTCATACACAAATATTTACACACACTCATATATACATACATACATACACACACATTTACATGCACACACTGATAAACACAAAATCACACACACATTGATAAACACATAATCACACACACTCTTATATTTAAAGAAACACATTTAGGAAATGGTACTAGGTCCGTATATGTAAAATTAGCACACTAGCAAAGGCAACCTGACAGCCTAGTTCTTAAACATACCACAACCTTAACCTTGTATATGCCAAGGGGAAAAGTAATACTGGTGTACCCAGACCACATGATAAAGTAAACACAATCCTAATGCTTTAAATATAAGGGCAATATTCCCCAATGGGCTAATTTATCAACACTCCATTTGATAGCCAGATTATAACTAATTCATTTCCCATAAGTCTCTATGCCCCAGCCCCATTAATTCCCCCTGGTACTTAACCCATAGTTGTGTTGCTGCTTCCTGGTGCTTGCTGCGATCATGGGTGCTGCTGCCCTGCACTGGGCCGGGGAGGGGGAGCTGTTGACCGCTGTTACTATGGGGTAAGTTCTGGCTCATGTACAAAACACTTTACTTGTTCCATTGCAAAGATGAGCCATAGCAAACCACAGAAATAGTGTACAGTGGAGAAGAGATAGAACGTAATGGTGCTATGCAGTCACACTGCCAATAAGAACCCCCAATGCCGTCTGATGAAAAAGGAGAATGGGAGAGCCGAGCGCTAAACCTTTACACTGGTTGTCATTAAGGCTTTACCACTTTTTGTCCAGCAGCGCTACCGAGTTGCGCTCCTGACTCGGCTTAGTTCGCTCCACAGTAATCTTTTTATTCAGACTGTGTAGTTATCTATGCAGAGTCAGAAAGTGCAACTCAGTATCACGACTGGACAAAAAGTGGTAAAGAGTCTGTACAGATGATGTGAAGCTAATCTGCTGGCAGGGACACTGGCTGAATGTAGCAGGGCCTGCAGCCAGGGTGAGCTTGGAGCCCACAGCCCCCCAGGCTACTTACCGCCATGGTTGTCCTGCTGGGTGCTGCTGCCCTGGCCAGGGGAGATAGGTTCTGCAGGTTCTATGCTGTTGCGCTGTCATGAACCAATGAATGCTGAGCGGAATATGGGAGCAACTCAGTAGCGCGCAACTGATCAAAAAAACGTTAAAACTCTGAACCAGTCAGTGTGAAGCTGATCTGCTGGCGGGAACGCTGTTTGAATGTGTGAGTGTAAATGTAGCAGGGATGAGCTTGAATGCATGCACTTAAGTTAACTTGTGGCAGACCGCTCGCTAAAATTATGAGGAAATAAAAAAATTAAACTAAAATGATGATGAGCCTGTCAGTCTGCCGCGGTACACCTGAGGATCTCACGGCACACTAATGTGCTGCAGCACACTGGTTGAAAATCACTGCCCTAGAAAACTAAGTAAAACGGTTTATGGTCTGAGGTGAATTATCTGAAATTTATTACTTTAATAAAGATTTGTGCAGTAAGAGACTAAAATCACCAAACATTCTAAATAATGGTGATGTATTACCATTTTATCAACTCCTTAACCTTTCATTACTCTGGCACTTCACAGGAGAAAAAAAAAAAAAAAAAAAAACACTTACTTAGAAGCTTCCAATTGAACACTGTTAATGAGAGAAGCCTGGGACACCCACTGAAAGGTGCTGATAGCAGAACCTCTCCTGCATAGCAAAAGACCCATTACACAAAGAGAAGCAGTCTGTATACATCAGTATCAATATAAAATCAGCACGTTATTTTTTTAAAAATAAGCAAAACTGTACATTTTTGCAAACACACACCCAGATGGGCTATATAAATGGACACAACTACTGTATGTCCCTTTAAGTTTATTATAAAATGATTTACAATTGGATAAGTGCGACTGTAACCTCACATATTTACAACACTAATACCAACAACTGCATGAGAAAAGCATTCTGTATAGTAATTTTCAAATAGGATTTTTTTTTTTTATTATTTTTTAACTCTGTGTGTGAAAATTTAAATTGCAACACTGGGCACTGTTTCTCATAAAACAAAAAAAAGTGCAATATAAAAATCTGACAAAATGTCCAGTTCCCAGTTTATTCTAATGTGTGTAATATAAAGTACCTTACAGTGCAACTCTCCAGCACAGTTTATTCTATTGTGTGTAATATAAAGTACCTTACAGTGCAACTCTCCAGCACAGTTTATTTTAATGTGTGTAATATAAAGTACCTTACAGTGCAACTCTCCAGCACAGTTTATTCTAATGTGTGTAATATAAAGTACCTTACAGTGCAACTCTCCAGCACAGTTTATTCTAATGTGTGTAATATAAAGTACCTTACAGTGCAACTCTCCAGCACAGTTTATTCTAATGTGTGTAATATAAAGTACCTTACAGTGCAACTCTCCAGCACAGTTTAAAGCATTTGGTTGAAATGACTAAACTTGCTTTGGCAGCTTTAGCTCAACAAGCCACAAGCTCAGTTTAGCTGTGATTCGTGCAACAACTGTCTGAATGGTATAAGAAGTAGTAGAGTACTTGAGCAAGTAAATACAGCTTGATCTAGAAGTGCTTACATTTTTGGGCACCTGCTTTTAAAAATTAACTGCATTCATGTGTTTGTGCTCAATCACAAAGAGTTTTATGAATTCATTACACAGGATCATTAGTTTGAAATACATAATTTTTTAAAAAAAAATTGAAGTGCATCACATGCAGATTTTCCCTTACGAAGCAAAAAATACAATATGAAGAAATTGCTGCTACACTCTAAGGAAAAATAAATCAAGTTGTGAAGCAGCACATGGCTACATTTCAGGCACCCTCTCTCAAGCCAGTGTGGAAAAAAAAATATCCTATGTGACCCTAAATACTCAATCACTTGAATTGAAAGCGATGCAGCATATCTGTAAAACGCCGACTAGAGAATCACATTAATATCTATGTAAAAAAAGGAAGATAATGTACTTCAAAGATGTCCTCAGTAGCCACATCAGATAGTAAAAACATCAAATCAGGATGATTGTCCTAATGCTTTCAACAGAGCGTGGTTCAGGCAGACATTTTTATCCATCCTTAGTTTAAAGTGATGGCAAATCCTAGCGTTCGTGAAATGCTAGGATTTACCAGTGGAATAAAGGGGACTTTCAGTCATTAATACTTCATGCTGAAAGTTCCTCGATTTGTCTGAAGCGTTCACGACTCTTAGCTCCTCAGGTAGAACACGGCAGAAAGCTATTTTGCTGTGAGGTGACTTTTCCACCTCAGCCAATAGTGTCCTAGCTATGCAGCATAGGGCCAGCTGGCCCATACGGCTATTGGCTAAAAAGTGGAAACGTCACCTAACAGCAAAATAGCATTCTGCCGTGGGCTACATGAGGAGCTCAGTGCGGCGAACTCTATGCTTAAAGTTCCTTTGTCTGAAAATTATTGTATATTTCATGACTGAAAGTCCCCTTTATTTGTTCCACTGGTAAATCCTAGCATTTCACAAATGCTAGGATTTACCATCACTTTAAGGGATTTTACCATGAAACCATGCAAGATTATGGTGAAATACAATGAGATCCCAGCAAAGCTTAACATCAGCACTGATGACGTGGATAGGCTGGATTCTTTTATTCAGGTTGCTTTTTTTTTCTCAGATATGCTTCATCTCAGGTGATTTGGTATATGGGTAACATCCTTTTAAAGTGGAAGTCAACACTAAAATTGTTATAGTTTAAAAAAGATAGATAATGCCTTTATTACCCCATTCCCCAGCTTTGCACAACCAACATAGTTAGATTAATATACTTTATAACATTTAAACCTCTCAATTTCTTCCTCTTTCTAAGCTACTACAGACAGCCTCTTATCACATGCTTTTTGTATTTGCTTTTCACAACAGGATACTGCTTGTTCATGTGTGCCATATAGATAACATTGTACCCACGCACGTGGAGTTATTTAAGAGTCAGCTTAACAGCACTAACTGGATAAAATGCAAGTCAATAGATAAGTCATGTGATCAGGGGGCTGTCAGAAGATGCTTAGATACAAGGTAATCAGAGGTAAAATGTATATTAACCCCTTAAGGACTGGGCATTTCAGACAAACTTCCCCAAAAGATCACAGCATATACTACATTTAAACAGAAATGCGTTTTTTTTTTTGTTTTTTTTACCTATCAAAACTTTTTTTTTTTTTTAGCAGACAACCCAAAGTATTAATCTAGGCCCATTTTGTTATATTTCATGCCACCATTTCACCGCAATAAAATTAAAAAAAATATATTATTACCTAAACAGCTCGAGTGCATTGCAGCCTTTACACGTCAGGTGTCTGGCATTTATTAGCACTGGTGAAGACCATCACACCCCTGCCACAAGCATCAGAGCATATGGAAGTGCGTTTGTACATAGTTGGGGTTCGGACCACAGCCCCGCATTGACATCTCCACCTGTGCCTCAACACTGGTGGTCCAGGAAAGCAAATTGGGGTCTGGCAGAGGGACAAACAATATTGATCAGCACTGGTCTTACCTTGGAACCCACGCTGCACCAAACAGACACAGCACAGTGGACGGCCTGGACTGGAGAGGCAACACGGATCATTTTTCACAAGATCCCTGATGAGTCTTCTAGGACAGGGCTCGATAAACCCAAGAGCCTAGGAGCCGCTGGCTCCTATAATTTTACCCCTGGCTCCTAACTTTTTGGGTTATTCTTCATATATCTATATACAAATTTAACTGTCTAGCTCCTAATAAATATGCTTGGCTCCCAAATATTCTTACTGGCTCCTAATTTTAACAGATTTGTCAAGCACTGTTCTAGGAAGATCAAGGAAGAGAAACTGAAGGACACAGACACCCCCCGCATAGCTCCTGCCGTGGCGCGAAAGTCATCAGGTGCCATCTTGCCTAACGGACATCTGTAAGAAGAAGAACCGGGACAACGCATCGCAAGTGCCTACTTAACAGTACTGGAGTGCATCTAGACATAATCGAGCCTGAATCGTCAATCTAGAATAAAATTCTGCCACAAAGTTTTCTCCCCAGTGTGGATACACTGGTATAGAAGACTACAGAGAGGGTAAAACACACGATGCGCATCACTATTTGGGCACATATTGATATACGAGTGCCACTCATAGTAATCTTTGACTCTAGGGAACATTAAAATTGGTATTGTCCATTTTTGTATTGATACATGCCTTGTATGAACAACTCTTGTTTATAACATTGAGACAGAGTGTTGATGCCATTCTCAATATAAATATATTCTCTCTGCTTTCACCTTTTTTTAGATAGGTCTTTAACAGTTAAATATAGCCTATTTACTGTATTATATTATTGGGCTTACTACTATCACGGTGTATTCTTACTCTAAACATGCATCTCAAGCAGATTGTGACAAAAAAGTGGTGCATACTGTTATGCAACTGTTTTGACTATTGAAAAGTCCTTTACTCAAAGTGTACACATACTATAAACGCTGTTGCCCAACTATACACTATTGTTGCTAGGGACTCAGTGTTGTGTATATGGATAAATTCCTTGCTAATGCTAAAAATGACAAGTAAATCTAAAGCGGTTGGAAAAACTAGGGGAGCTGCTGAGCACTCACAGGAGTCTTCTCAATCACAAGACATTACTTTGATGTCTAAGGACACTCATGTTGTGGTACAACAGCTCTCCATTTTTCTCCCTAAAATGTAAAGCCTACAGAAAGGCTTAGATCATTTAACAGGGGACATTTCCATTTTAGTGAATCTCACTGAGAATTGCTTAGAGTGTCAGGGCTTGAGGATACCTCTACCTCACATGACACACAAATAGACACTCTAGTGAAGCAAAATATAAATTTTACAGCAGAGATTAGAAGACCTTGAGAACAGGTCTCGAAGCAATAATTTGCACCTACTAGGGGTACCAGAAAATATCAAACCCAAAGACCTCATACACTTTGTTGAAAATACCTTGCCTGCCTGCTTACTTTAACCTCAGTCTTATTCAAGGGAAGTGTTGAAAAGGCTCACAGGGTAGGCCTTGATAGACAGCAAGAGCAGGGAAAAAGACAACCCAGACAGGTTATGATTAAGTTCTTACATTTTCAATTGAAAGTTGAAATACTGCGTTGCTTACAGAAAAAAAATCCAATACTATGAGGGTTCTAAACTACTCATATTTCAGGATTACTCCTCTGAATTGATGAGGAAGCGTAAGGAGTTTTCTCCAGTATGCTCAGAACTGAATAAAGATGGGAAGAAGGTAAAGCTATTGTACCAAGCGAAGATTAAACTTCTGACACATTCTGGCCCTAGATTATTTTCACTCAACTCAAGAAGCATCTGAGTATTTGGGGAGAGCCCAGAACAAATCTAACACAGGTTCCCCTAGATCATCCCAATCTGACCCAGGTTGAAATGTTAAGGGAAGAAAAGAGGGGGAAAAGAATGTGATGAGATATTGCATAATTTATCTCCTTAAAAATCACTGATGTGTCTTATATTTAAATAGTTATATTTATAGGTTTTTATGTTTAGGTTTGATGCTTTATATAGTAGTTTGACTATAGCTAAAAACTCAAAATTTAAGGTTCGTTACTCAATACCTTGTTGGGGCAATGGTGTTACCTACTGATACACCGCATCTTGCCTATTTTAGTTTAAATACTCATTACAAAAATGCTAAGAAAAGAACTCCCCCAACCTTTGTATTGGAGTTGATAGCTAGTTATATATTTTGGTTACTATATTCTCATTTATTTACTCATGGTTGCAAATCTAAGCCCAGGGTTTTCGTTGGACCACTTTCCAGGTTGTTAGGATTTGACAGATACCACACACATTAAATTTTGGTCTATTGTCCAGTATTTGATTGGGACATGGGTGCTCTACACTGAGGCACCAGACTATCAGTACTTTAGTTTAAATATACTTCACAAAAATGGTAAGAGAACTCCCCCAATCGATATTCTTTTACCAGAATAAGTGGTTTAGACATGTGGTTTTTTTTTTTTTTTTTCTCCCCTCCCTCCTCCACAGATAATTGGGCAGATCATGACTACTCACACCATGACAGTGAAGTTTATTTCTTGGAATGGGGGGGGGGGGGGGAGATTAACTCCCCTATTAAGAGACATACTATCTTAACACATCTAAGATATTCAGGGACTGGCATAGTCTTACAGGAGACTCATCTCTCCGAGATGGAACATGAAACGTTATGCAGAGACTGGGTGGGATCAGTGGAGTATATATTGTATACTAATTCTAGCAGGGGATCACAGTGCTCTTTGGGAAAAGATTGAAAGTTGAGGTCTTGTCGACTCAGAGAATGGATGGATACTCTGGTATGGACATATTACTGGGTGGAGACTTTAATTTAGCACCCAACCCGGTTTGTGATCAATCGCATGATTCAGAGCATTCCCAGGAGGGGCAGCGACCAATAAGCAGGGGCTCCTTTGAAAAGAAGATCTTTAGTAGACTCTCAGACAAGTTGCAGACCTATGGAGACTGCGCAATTCGGAAAGTAAAAAACTTCACCTATATTTCAAGGGCGACCCCCACACACGTATTGATCTGTTCTTTATATCTCCCAAATTGATTCCTAGAGTAACTGGTGATAGAATCCACAACGTAGTGGTTTCAGACCACGTACCAGTTGATCTCACAATATCTGTGGGCACTAGGGTTGCCACCTCTCCCATGTTTTCCTGGACACATGTTTTCCTGATGAATAGCACTATTCATGTTCCTCCCTGCACACCCTGCAGCATGTGTAACTCATAAGTGTCCAGGAAAACATGGCTGAGGTGGCAACCCTAGTGGGCACCCCCCTCACTAATAAAAATTACGCTAAAATTTCCTGGATACTTCTACACCTCAAACGCTTTTTCAAAGTACTTGGAATGATTATTACACCAATAATTTAGGTCATATTGAAACCCCGGAATTATTTTGTAAAAATACTGTCCTTACAACCAACATTATGTCCTATGTTGCTACGCAGGAAACTACAAGGTAAACTCCAAAGATTGCAGGAAAATGTAGCTTCCATATGTCTGAGGGACAAGTATCTTGCCTGTAAGGGAGAATTAGATGTTTTCTTACACCACCAAACGGTCTCACATATACTCAAAACTAGTGCCAAGTATTATAGGGAATGTGACAGATCAGGTAAACTCCTGGCATACTTAGTAAAATACCGGTAAACCAATTGCTGCCCTTAAATTTCAAAATAAGGTCCACAAAACTCCAGACACAATAGTGAAAGCTATGGCAGACTACTGATCCAATCTTTACACTAGTCAGCAAATTCCATCCCGGGATATAGTTTCATCCTTTTGGAGAGACCTAGATCTCCCTCAACTAACACAGGAACAAATAGCTACTTTAAACTCTTCCATATCTTAAGAAGAAATAAGAAAAAAAAAAAACTATTACATCTTTGGCTAATGGAAAGAAGGCAAGCCCGGGGCGGGCTTCCCAGTGAATTTATGAAATGTTAAAATCTCAAATTACCCCCACTCTTACTCGATTATATAACTTAAATTATCAAGAATTGGTACCCCCCTCCAAAACGTTTACCATGGCCCATGCTTCCCTCATTCCTAAACCTGAGAAGGATCCTGAGCTACCTAAATCATATTGTCCCATATCCCTCCTTAACTCCGATTACAAAATCTTTATGAAAATATTGGCTGATAGACAAACATGATACACCCTGACCAGACTGTTTTCATGTGTCAAAAAACCTCAGTGACAAAGCTGAGGCAAGTTTTGCATGCCATCACAGATTTTTTTAAAAATAGACTCTGCGAGTCATGGGACTCGGGACTTGTCGGAGGCCTTTCTGTTCTCACTAGATGCAGAAAAGGCCTTCGACAGAGTGGAGTGGAACCAACTTTTTGACACCTTGAAACTATTCGGCTTTTCAGGCCTTTTTTTTATTATATATGCAATATTTACTCTGCACCCTGGATATACATTATGACCAATGGTCTCTTCTCCGCACGAAAAATGTTGCAAAGGGGCAACAGACAGGGTTGCCCCTTATCCCCTTTACTTTTTAATTTGGGTTTGGAGCCTTTGGCCATAAAATTACGCAGTGTTTTCCCGGGAATTGCAATCTGAGACATACAACTCCAGTTGGCTCTGTATGCTGATTACATGCTCTTTTTTGTAAAAAATAAAAAAAAATAAAAAAACTGACAACACATCCCGAACATCTTAACAACCATAGGGGCTTTTGGATCCTTCTCAGGGATCAATTAATCAAAATCTGAAGTAAAAAACCATGACATTCCATTACCCAATCCAAGAAGCCAATCCAACCCTGACTTATTTAGGTATTCATTTGAGCACAAACCCCTCCCTTCTATACCACTCAAACATCACCCAAATTTGTCATGTCATTTCTTCTAGGTTAGAGGGCTGGAAGAGGCTTCATATAACCTTGACAGAGCAAGTCAGTTTAATCAAGATGGTGATTCTCCAAAAAAAACAAACAATTGTACCCACTACTTAAGCTACCCTTTTTGATAGAAAACTAAAAAAATTTAAAAATTATTCACACAAGCTATTACAACTTTTTTTTGGAAAGGAGGAAAGTCCAGGCTAGCACTTGTTAAATTATATGTGCACCCCTTTCAAGGAGGCCTAGGGCGGCCGAACTTAAAGGACCAGTCAACATTGTAGATTTGCATAATTAACAAATGCATGATAAGAAGACAATGCAATAGCACTTAATCTGAACTTCAAATGAGTAGTAATTTTTGTTAAATAAATTGCAAAGTTATGTGCCTTTCCACTCCCCCTGTATCATGTGACAGCCATCAGCCAATCACAAATGCATATACGTAAATGCTGTGAATTCTTGCACGTGCTCAGTAGGAGTTGGTGACTCAAAAAGTGTAAATATAAAAACTGTGCACATTTTGTTAATGGATGTAAATTGGAAAGTTTTTTAAAATTGCATGCTCTATCTGAATCATGAAGTTTAATTTTGACTTGAGTGTCCCTTTAAAGCTCTACAATTGGGCTGCACTTGTACATCTCATGTTAGATTGGCAATTAAATAGTAAGCATTTTTATACACCAGAGTTGGAGAATTCAGCCTTGGGAACTTGGAATCTTACTTTCCTACCATTTGCTGTCCTCACAGATGTACCTCTTAGTATTAAATTAAATCTACTTTACAAAGATAACTTAAGAGCATGGCATTTGGCTCTGCATTATTTAGGACGAACTTGCTCTCTCTCTAGACCGACTCTTCAAGGTAACAAATTTCCCTCCTGGTATTGATACTTCACCCTTCATTATGTGGGAGGAGATGGGTTTCCGCACTGTTGGGGACGCTCTGGATCTTGCCACGCATAGGGTAAAATCTTTAACAGACTTACAAACTCAGTTTAAAGGGACAGTATACACTCATTTTCATATAACTGCATGTAATAGACACTACTATAAAGAATAAGATGCACAGATACTGATATAAAAAAACATAAAACGGTTTAAAAACTTACTTAGAAGCTGTCAGTTTGGCTCTGTTGAAAAGGTAGCTGGAAAGCCCACTGCAAGTGGCAAATAAGAAACTCCCCCCTCCCCTTCTTTTGCATATGAAAAGACCCTTTACACAAACATGAGCAAGCTGGAGTAGGTAGCTGACAGTATTCACATAAATCTTTGGGGCTTGGTTAGGAGTCTGAAAATCAGAGCAATGTTATTTAAAAATAAGCAAAACTATGCATTAATTTAAAAAAAAAAAAAATGTATGGGCTATATAAATAGATCATCTACAAAACATTTATGCAAAGAAAAAAATGAGTGTATAATGTCCCTTTTATATACCACGGGTACACTTCTATGCATACTTACAAATGTGGCACTATATAACTCCCTTGATAAAAAAAAAAGTCATTTTTGGGAACCACATGCCTCTGCATTCTTAGCTGCGTCCTTTAAAATGAGCAACTTCACTATTTCAGGACTGTACAGGACTTTGTTACATAAATGGAAATCAGAGACCCTGGATAATTTAGGGAAGTTATGGGAAAAAGACAGTGACACGATATGACTGGGGCATTTTACGACTTTGTCAATTAATCTTAGAGAATCTCAATACAGAATGCTACACAGAGATTACATTACTCCTCGTAGACTGTCTAAATGGAATCCTAAAATGGTGAATGAGTGTTGTAAATGTAAACTGTTCAACCTAGACTTTATACACTACTTTCAAACAGTTTTGGAGTAAAACTTTCTCTCAAGGCTAATATAGGACTTGAACAAATAGGTTTTCTAGACTGGAGCGAACAGCCCTCTAACCTTAGGTCTTTGCTGACTACAATTGTTTTGATAGTAAGAAAGTACATTCTTGGATTGTGGACAGTGAAGACTGCTCAATCTATTTCTAAATTGAAAAATAGTATATACAGACAGTTACTTATTGAACAGCTAGATGCAAAAATTGACACAACCAAAAGACTAAAACGTTTTCTACATAAGTGGCAAGTATACATAAAGACCTTGAGTCTTGACTTGCAAAAACAAATTTACACCTTTTGCTCACACAGAGATTATGCTGCCGGCATCATTGTGGGGTGAATGGGAGTTCCTTTACCAGACAAGGGAGACAGCACAAACTGAGGGGGTTTGCTAGAGAAGCAATGTTTGATTTACTCCTACACTGGGCTCGCATTATGAACACTATTGTAGTTTGAGAGGCAAATCATAATCATAAAATGTGGATGGCTTCTGTTGTAACTGAATTGATTTAATGTTGGTCTCCAATAATAAAGAAATACATACACACAATTATTCCTGGCAGTGAAGGGGTTAATTATGTAGCTTGTAAGGTTAATTTTAGCTTTAGTGTAGAGATTACCCTCCCACCTGACACTTCGTTCCCCCTGATGCCTCTCAAACAGCTCTCTTCCCCCTCCCACTGGTACCACATCTTAAGTACTGAAAGACAGTTTGCCAGTATGTAGTTTAGACTTTTTTTTTTATTATTTTCTTCAGTGTAGGATTACCCCCTTAACTTCCCACCTCCCTGCCAAAAAGCTGTCTAATTTCCGCCATCTTAGGTATCTGAGAGTACCCAGTTTTCTATAGTTTTTTTCTATTCAAAAAATTTAAAAAACACAAAAACAACTTTTCTGTAGTGTAGCTGCCTCAACCTCTTTTACCCCCCCCCCCATATGTCAATGTCCTACCTTCTAATCCTCTCCTCCACTATAGGACCCCCCCCTTCTTGCATTGATTATTTTCTGTAGTGTAGTCCCACCAGTTCCCGCCTCCCTCCTAGCCCTCACACACCACCAAAGATCGGCACAATTCCTACCCGATGCAGAAAAGGGACACAGTGTTCCTCTCTGCAACTCTATTTCTGTACTGCCTAACTCACGGTGCATGCAGAAATAGTTCGATCTAACTACTGTTAGGGTACAGTGCTGGTCATTAAAGGAATAGGAACGTCTAAAACTAAACTTGCTAAATTCTGATAGAGCATACAATTTTAAAACACGTTTAAATCAATTCTACTTTCAAATGTGCTTTGTTCTCTTGATATCAATTGTTGAAAATTAATACGCACATATCCTACACTAGTGGGAGCTAGCTGGTGATTGCATACATTTGTGTCTTCTCTTTGGCTAACTAGATGTGTTAAGCTAGCTGCCAGTATGCAATGCTCCTTCAGCAAAGGATAAGAGAATTAAGCATATTTGATAAAAGTAAATTTGAAAGTGGTTTAAAATGATATGTTCTATCAGAATTATGAAGGGAACCTTTGGAGTTTCCTGTCCCTTTAATATAACTTATGCAAAACTGGGGAATGGGTAATAAAAAGGGATTATCTATCTTTTAAAACAACAATTCTGGTGTAGACTGTCCCTTTAAGTCATTAAATCTTAAGGAATTTTTTATTTTATAAACGTGAATACATACCATAAATCATTTTACCCAGTATCATAAATAGGACTATCGTAAACATTCTTTACAATCTTTCAAAAAGGGGCACTTTAATTCATTAAAGTTTACAAAAAGGTGCTTATTTTTTTAAAACACTTACCTTTGTGATATGGTAAACATAACGCCGATCCTACGCCTGCATCTGCCGCTTTCCTTAGCAGAAAGATGACGAATCCGGCTTCCTCCAATAGTTGTGTGCCCCCTATGGCGTCCAGCTAGTGGGACAACAACGATTGGAGGAAGCCGGAATAAGTCATCCATAAGTTAATGAAAGCAGGAGCGCTGTTATGTTTACCATAATGTAAAGGTAAGTAATTTAAAAAAAAAAATAAGCATCTTTGTCAACTTTATTGAACCAAAGTGCCCCCGTTTTTAAGAGTATTATTTGATACTGGCCTTTACATTTTACATTCACTTTGAGAAACATTGGGCAGTATTTTTTCTGTATTGCGTACTGTCACGATACAATCATGTGGAGTAGTCGATACCTGGATTGGCTACCCGGGAGAGGTGATATTGTGTTCTCAGCCTGGAAGAGGTTAATGTGAATTGCCTTTTTCCGTGTGTAAAATCTGCTTTCAGAAAGCTGTAAGCTGAGACCCCCTCCCCTCCTTAGCCCATCACAGGTCTGAGGTGAAGTGTTCTTTGTGTAACTGGTAACTGTGTGTAGGAATGCAAAAAGCTCCTCCCCTACTGGGAGCTAAGACTTGCTTGCATTGGCTGTATGCGTTGTAAATTATAACCAGGACGTTGTCTTTAACAAGACATAGAAAGTTTAGTTTTTAAGGATGTAACAGAAAGAATTGAGGGTAGAACTGCCCTGGGGACCAAAGCCATCAACATCATGATCAGCAGCTCTCCACATATCTAAAAGGAATTTGATAATAAGTAAGATATTGTGTTTATTATTTTTATGTCCCCTTTACTTTAACGAATTGTAACTTTACAATTGTATGTTATTTTGAATGACTTTATAATTTTGCACTGTCTAACCTGTCTGTCTTTTGGGCTCCAATATCCAAATTCACACTCCTGTTGAGACAAGGTTAAAAAGGCACGTTACCCAATTGTTAGAGTTTTTAAGGGTTCCCAAAACACCTCTTTAATTTAGAAAGTTTGGTGGTGACAGCAGAAATTGTTAATTAGAGCAGTGTGGACAGGATTGGGGGTTAATGAGGTGTCCATTTTAAAGTCCTTTTGTAGAGTTGCAAGGTTAAGGGAACCAGAGCTGTGTGCCATTAACCCCTTCATGCCAACACCTCTATTGTGATGTTGAGAAGGTTTGATTTGTCACACGTACATTGATCGATTTTACCTGTTAAAGTGTATTTGAATTAGTTGTTTGGCTTATTGAAAACACCACCAACCCTAAACATTTAAATACTGCAGGATTGACCATAGAAAAGCAATGTAAACAAGCAGCAGTAGAAGAAATCTGTGTCTCAGAGAGGAATGGAGAGAAAAAACATCCCAGACCATCTGATTGGACATTCCCGCTGCAGGCATGAGTAAATTGTCCCCTTAAAATCATAGGATTTAAAAAGAATAGAGCATATGATAGAGGTTTAGGAGTATTTTATAGGAATGTTATGAAGGAAAAAAAAAAAAGTTATGACTATATCGGCCTATTCTCTCTCCATAGTGAGATTAGGGGCACAGATTCAAAAACACAGCAAATAGGTGGCTGATAAGAGTATTGAAATTTAGTAAAGATTTTTTAATAAAGTCATATCAATAGAGATTAGTATTTAATTACCTTATAAAACACTTACTATAATAAAGCAGTGTTCTGTGCCTGCCACATTCATATAAAACTGATAGATATATATATATATATATATAGATATATATATAGATATATATATATATAGATATATAGATATATAGATATATATATAGATATATATATATATATATATATATATATATACACACATACACACAAATAAGTTTACTTCTATCAAAATGTATCTCTTCCTTTTACCATTCTTTTTGTAAAATGTAGATTTTGCTTGCAACAATGTTTTACATATAGTTCAAGACACATATACAGTCTGGAGCCTACCTCAGTATGTGTTTATTGAAAGGAGTGACAGTTCAAACTGGAAGTTTTTTTTTATTATGCTTTCTTCCTACATAAAACTAAAAATGGAATTAACCTTAAATTAACTTACATAGCATAGGTACATACTACACAGTAACCACTTAGAGCATAGAACAAATCAATTTAGAGAAACCCTTAAAGGGATATTAAACATTAAGATGTTAAAGTGTGTGTACATACACACACACACACACAGTACTTTAATTATTTTGTCCCCTTTTCCAGTAATTCCATTCTGAAATTGTGAGCTTTTCAGTTCCTGTTTGGAAAATGTGTTCTGCACTTCCATTTCTAAATACCCATTGGCTGCACACTCTAGTGAACTATTTATAACTGTACCTAAATGGCCACAGCAGAGAAGGTAAGCAAAGTTACAACAAAGAAACTTCCATTGTTTTATAGACACTATAAAAAACAAAACAAACTTAACACTTTTTTTTTAATATTTAAACCGCTACTGAAACTAAAAACAAACAAAACAAAAAAACACACATCTACATGTTATTCTCAGAATAAACTTTTCTTGGAATGCATCATTCTATCTAGCATTGGTTTAACTGCCCACAATTACAGGAGAGAACGCTCAACAGGATTAAAACTTTACAGATTATGAAATATATTCAATATAGGTTTCCTTACATTTTGGTGCTCAATTACAGAAAGATACTATGCAAAGTCAAAAAAAAAAATACATAGACAAATTATAAGAACTGTGTAAAGTAATTTCAAAATGATCATACTAATCAAGAGTAATTGCATTCCCACCATTTTCCTTAAAGGGACAGTCAACACCAAAATTGTTATTGTTTAAAAAGATAAACACCTTCACTACCAATTCCCCAGCTTTGCACAACCAACATTGTTATATTGATATATTTTATAACATTTAAACCTCTACATTTCTGCCTGTTTGTAAGCCACTACAAACTGCCTCTTATCACATGCTTTTTTATTTGCTTTCCACAACAAGAGACTGCTAGTTCATATGGGCCATATAGATAACATTGTCCTCACGCCTGTGGAGTTAGAGTCAGCACAACACAGCACTAATTGGTTAAAATGCAAGTCAATAGATAATAAATAAGTCATGTGATCATGGGGCTATCAGAAGAGGCTTAGATACAAGGTAATCAGAGGTAAAAAAAAAAAAAATTGCTATAACCATGTTTGCTGTGCAAAAATAGGGAATGTGTAATAAATCGATTATCTTTTTAAACAATAAAAATGTTGGCATTGACTGTCCCTTTTATGGAGGCTCCAATCAAGACTGGTTACCGAAGTAAACAATGCATTGGTTTGTAGTATTCTTTTAAATAGTAGCTCCTATGTTGAGGCCAGTTAGAAACATACAGTGACCAGCCAATGACTGTAGAAAAGAGCAGGGTTAGAAGAGCAAACATCACAATTCACGGTTTTCATGAGAGTTTTCAAAATTAAATTACAGTTATAAGATTTGTTAAAGGCACACAAATGGCATGCAGCTTCTTAAAAATCTTACATCGTGTTGGTTTGTTCCAAACAAACATGGAGATCATTAGCATATAAAAACACAGCCTCTTATTAGCAATATTTATATTGTACAAAAAGTTTACATCACACCTGGATCATTCTGAAAGACATTAATAGCAGAATTCTCCATGTCCGTAGAGAATAATCGCATTGAGAGACACACAGTACACTAGATTTTTCTTTGCATAAACAATTTGAAGATTATCCATTTTTATAGCCGATCTGGGAGTGTTTTGTAACAATGTATAGTTTTTAACCGCATTGGAGTCTGAAAATCAGCACAACGTATCAGATGTAGACCCAAGTCTACAGACTTCTGCTTGCTTCCGTTTGTGTAATGGGTCTTTTCATACGCAGGGTAGGGTCTCCTGCTTTCTCTGCACACTTCAGTGTTAGTGCCAACCTACTCTCAGCAACAGTGCTGAATTGGGAGTTTAAGAGTTTTAAAAAGGTTTTATACTGGATTTTTAGATCCGTATCTGTGCATATTCTTTATAGTAGTGTATTACATGCAGTTATATAAAAATTGGTGTACACTGTCCCTTTAAAAAAGGGACACTCAGGTCAAATTAAATTTCCATGATTCAGATACAGCATGTCATTTTAAACAATTTTCCAATTTACATCCAATAAAAAAAGTGCAGTCGACATTTAAAGCAAACCCGTTAGAGGTGCTCCAGAGTGATAGAGACCTACTGCACGGACGTTCTAACACTATGGCTATCCTAACTGAATATTGTCAAATGCAAGACATGTTATCTGCCTTGAAAGCCCTGCTGCTTCCAGCGATCACTAAATTGGACACAACCATGCAGCGACTGCTAGCAGGGACGCAAGCTCACATGTCCCCATTTCTGACTGCTGAGCGCCAGCTTTGGCTGGAGACGCAGCACCATGAGGCGGCTAATTTGCCTGCGACACCTATAATCCCTAGACAAGAAGTGAAGCGGGGAGTGGCGGATACCATAGAGCACTATGAGACAACAGGCTCATCTGCAGCTCCTGACTCACAAGAAACAGCTAGCACATTCACGCAAAGATCATCTAGGAGAGTTATGGCTGCTAATTGTGGAAGCGTACTGACCAGGGATCACAATCATTGCCTTCCGAAACGCCCGAGGCAGAG
Organism: Bombina bombina; assembly: GCF_027579735.1. Taxonomy (NCBI): domain Eukaryota; kingdom Metazoa; phylum Chordata; class Amphibia; order Anura; family Bombinatoridae; genus Bombina; species Bombina bombina. The sequence continues at coordinate 348,580,158 of NC_069503.1, forward strand.
CCGCTCCCCTCTGAGATATCAGGCTGCCCAATCTTGCTCCGTGCTTCTGGGGTGGCATGCTTGGCTGTGTGATGAGGGTCCAAAGGAGTGTGACACAGCTTCGCCCACCCTGCATGTTCTACAGCCGCATTATCAACAGGCTCCTACTCCAACTAGAAGCGGCATTGGTTAGCTTGAGAATGGATCGCCGGCTGATTGAGGATTTCCCTGGAGGAAGAGCCAAAAGCTTTCTGCATCTTTACTGCTGCTGTGACTGTTGTTCACTAACATCTGAACACCTGCGATAACTACATGGCTTATGTTAACATGGTTTTATTCAGACTTGCCTTCGTTCGTGGAGATGAGATGTAGGGTGGTGAGTTTACCAATTGTAATTTGCTCAGGAAATCATGCTGCCAGCTACTAACATGACCCCTGCAAAGAATACTTGACTCACATATGTCTGTGCAAAGTATAGAGTCTCTGCAATCTGATCTAATTTATTGTGCTGGGCAGCATGTTCAGGTATACATACTAATCATATTAAGCTACAGTATTGATTAAATTTTTTTTCAGTTTAGATTAAAAAGCTATGTAGATATGCTGAATAGTTCATATTGTTACAACATAATCTGCCCTCATCAGAAACACCCAGTTGCAGCTAATATACTGTGATGAACAACCACATTAAGCTGGAGTTGCTAACTATTAACAGGATCCCTACTAAGAAAATTTGACTTACATATGTCTTTGCAATGTATAGAGTCTCTACAACCTGCAGCCATATTTAATTAAATTCATTGTACTGAGCAACATACTCAGGTATACATACTAATCATATTAAGCTACAGTTGTGTTTTAGGTTTAGTTTAGTTTAAAAAGTTAAAAATAAGAGAGCGCGGGTAGCAGATAATGAGAACATCTTGGTGAACTTGTACAGTCGATATTTGCCATGTCTGTCTGGAATGAAGCTTCATGTATTCTTTTGTTATAACCCAATATATTGCATGTTATGGAAGCCCACTTCATAGTCGTATACAGACATGAAACAAATCAGCCCATAGGGTTATTTTCCTGTAATCCATGTTTATTATTCTTATTTGTGGAGTACCATTTGTTTTCCTTACAATATCTATTGTGAATGTATTAAGTGTGTTCTTACACAATTTCAAATTGCCTGTATGTAAAGGTTTACATGATGTATGCCCAAGCTCTCTTCAATATAAGGTGGTTAGTGTTTTGGGGGAGGGTTCGGGGACTAGTTGGGGATGAAAATGTAAAATGAGAGGGCTAAACATATGTAGGTACCAAAAATGTCAATTGTCATTAGCATCCGGATTATCTTAATTGTCAAGTATTGATCTACTGAATCTCTGTTATGTCCTGAATATCGCCCCTCAGGGGATGTATACCTACTGTATCTATGGATGTAACCTTCAGGACACTGTGTGGAATTGTTGATTATTGTACTCATGTGTTGGCTCTCAATAAAAAGAATTTATAAAAAAAAAGTGCAGTCTTATATTTACACTTTGAGTGACCAGCTCCTACTGAGCATGTGCAAGAATTCAGAGACTACATGCTTTTGTGATTGGCTGATTGCTATCACATGGTACAGGGGGGGGTGGAGATATACATAACTGAAATTTGTTTGAAAAAAAAAAAAAAAAAAAAAAAAAAAATCTACTACCCATTTGAAATTCAGAGTAAATGCCATTGTATTGTCTTGCATGTGTTGATTATGCAAAACTACTGTGTTTACTGGTCCTTTAAAAAGGTACATTTTTCATATTTGAAAGATGACTGAGGACAATCTATTCAAGTTATTCTGTTTCTGAAAGTGGTGCACTGCACCCCTGCAAGAAGGCATGGGTCCGTTACAGACTAGATTTATGGAGCCCGTTCACATTAGTGAGACTGCTGCCACATTTAAAAGGACCAGTAAACAGATTTGCATAATCAACAAATGCATGATAAGGCAATACAAATGAACTTAGTCTGATCTTCAAATGAGTAGATTTTTCTGACAAATTTCAAAGTTGTGTCCATTTCCACTCCCCTTGTATCATGTGACTGCCATCAGCCAATCACAAATGTATATACGTAAATTATGTGAAATCTTGCACATGCTCAGTAGGAGCAGGTGGTGACTCAAAGTGTAAATATATAAAAAGATTGTACACATTTTGTTAAAGGAAGTAAATTGGAAATTTGTTTAAAGGGACAGTAAACCTTAAAAATAATGTTATATAATTCTGCACATAGTGCATAATTATATAACATTATTTAAGTGCTATAGTTCTAAACTGCTTTTTTCCCTTTTAATATGTAAAAATTATGGCGCTTTTACAGACCTGCTCTCTGCTCAGCGGGTCTAATATTTAGTCAGCGCATCGGGCCAGCTGTATAGTCACAGCCCGGCCCGACCGCACCATAGCACTAAGTGCAGCTCGCTCCTGCTCTGTCTGACAGATCAGTGGTCATACAGCTGGCCCGATGCGCTGTGTGAAAAAAAAAAAAAAAAAAAAACAGACCCGGTCAGAAGAGCACAGAGAGCGGGTCTGAAAAACTAATAGTTTTAAAAAAAAAAACAAAGGGAATAGTATGTTTTATAAAGATAAGGCTAATATAATGTTATATAATTCAAGTCGCAGTAGCTTTAAGTCGCAGTAGCAGGCAGACACGTCCAATACTTGCAAACATGTCTGCCTGTAAGGACGGTTAAAATTGTAAACTACACTATTATGAACCTACATATGAGAGAGAAAAAAAAAAAAATTGGGAGGGGGGGGGGGATATTTCCACTGATTTCTCTATCCCCCAGAGCAAGAGCCATTGCTAACCAATCAAAACTTATAAATAAACTAAGGAAATACTGTGGTAGCCTGCCCTCTTCTCTATCCTTAAAAATCTGGTGTACAATGTCCCTTTTATTTGCATAAATGTATTGTAGATGATCCATTGATATAGCCTATAAATAGGGGGTGTTTTTGTAAAAATCTATAGGTTTTGCTCATTTTTAAATAATATTGTGCCGATTTTCAGACTCCCAACCAAGCCCAAAAGTTTGTTAGTCTGTGACAACCCTTTCAGTGGGTGTCACCGACTAACCACATCAACAGTGCTAAATTGGGAGCCTCTAAGTAAGTTTTTAAAAGGTTTTATACAGTATTATAGCCGTATCTGTGCATATTCTTCATAGGATTATTATATCTGTGCATATTCTTCTTCATAGTAGTGTCCATTACATACAGTTAAATGAAAATGTGTGTATACTGTCAATTTAAAGGGATTGTAAATCTTAGCGTTACACACACAAAAAAAAAAAAAACCTGTTTTGCCATAAGAAGCCAGAGGGGCTTAGTTTAGTACAACATAGCAACAAAATTAAAGGTATTTTTATTGTACATTTATTTACTGGAAAGGTAAATCCTAGCAGTTTTGAAACGCTAGGATTTTCAATCACTTTTTTAAAAAAAAAAAAAAAGGTAGTTTAACAGTGATGCAACTTACTTAGTAATTTACTTAACATGTATATAGAAAGGAATATATCTGTCTAATCTGCATCAAATAGCTAAATTCAAATATATATTTATGTATTGAAAATAATGTTCACAGTCACACCTTAACTACGTAGTATGCCCCTGCTATTTAAGAGACAGTGTCCCATCATGATTGTTGATACAAAAATCGGAGAATCCACCTTTTAAGAGCAAGTGACTGCAGAGAAGGTTAGGGAGGTAAACAAAAGCTCACATAAATTGCCTAAAAGTATTTGCCGAAGCCTCACTGGAAGAAAGTGGAGGAAAAAGCACAATTTTCAAATTTATTTTAGAGCAAAAAGGCAGCAAAATAAATTATGAATGTATATTGCAATAATGAACCATTTTAAGAGATGTTGAAATGTCAAGTTTAATGGTCCTTTAATTCCCCCCTCCCATGCTTGTCCCCAAATTTTGATGCTGCATAGCTATAAAAAATAAAATCTCTTTGTTTCCTGTTGCATATTGATATAGTATCCATATAAGCAAAAAGTGAGTTTTCCTGACGACAAGTAAACCCAGAGTCAGTTCTTCATGTTCTATAACTTACAGATTAACTTTCTATTCTTTCCCCATCCCCTTTTTTCAACCTATTCTGAATGTTTGTCTGGATTTTCAATGTTAACCCCTTAACTACAACATTTTATTCAAATGGAAAATTGACATTGTCTACTATAAAAAAATATTTGTTATTTATAAGCCATGTTTTGGTTTAAAGCATGTGTATAAACCACATGTGAATGAAATTTATATGTATCTTAGGAGCAATAGATATGGTCTATAAATACATGTAAAGTATTCCAAACACTCAGGAACCAGCAGTAAAATTTAGTGGCTCTAATTTAAAGTAATTTTTTTAAAAAAGGGACACAAAGCATAACTTGCTTATGTGTTCTTATTTATATAAAAAAAAATACATCAGAAAAATTAGTGTCCCTTTAAACACATTGCACAACTATTTATTTTGTATTGACTGACATTTACACTATACAAAATTTACTGTCAAACACCAATTATATTAAAAATTTCCTACTCCCTTGCATTTCAGAGATTGTAAACTTTATTTCTACTCGTGTTACAATAAAGAAAAGGCATGACTCATTTGGAATCTGGCTCCTGTTTGTATTATACTAGATATCTTTATCCATAAACCATTTCTAGCGCATAATAATAATAATAATAATAATAATAATAATAATAATAATAATCACCCCTCCCCAACTTAGGACTTTTAAGATGCCCCTAACAAAATTAATATAATTAACACTATCAGCAAGAGCTTGCTATTCTATAAAATGTAACCATTTCATGAAGATTTCCTCCTCACTTTCAGCTCTAATTTTCAAACAAGCACTTTTATCCCGGTTCTAACAGAGCAAAAATATGGCTAAGAAGTTATTTTAAACTCACTCTGACCTAACAATGGGAAAAAAAAAATCCAAATTAAATGATTTCACAAATGATGTTCTGATTTAAGATGAAAGTACTTTAATTTCTACTAATATAGGAAAATGTGTTTCTATATAGAACGGTGTAAAACATACCATAAAGGTTAGGAGCTGCAGCTCCTGGGATTTGTCATTTTCTGTATTAGAAGAAAACTAGAGACAGTAAACACCTTGAAATTTGTATATAAAATAGTTCTGTATAACGAAACAACTTTGTAATATACTTTATTTTGCCCCTTTCCTTGTAGTTCAGCTATGAAGATTAACCAATTAGATGTGTGTGTGTGTATGTATATATATATATATATATATATATATATATATATATATATATATATATATATATATATATATATATATATATATATATATATATATATATATATATATATATATATATATATATATATATATATATATATATTTATTTAATCTCTGCTTTGGCCGGTTAAAACCAGATGTAAAAGGAGTCCTTCAATGGCTTATGCAATCACTGTGTAGTATGTAGCTGGGTCAGATAAATGGACCAAAACCCCTCAGGGTAATGGGGTTAGATAGCAAAAGCACACATTCCAGAGATACAATAAAGGAAAAGTGTCCAATAAAATCAAGAAATCTGACCTGCATTTTTAGAGATTAATATTAAGGATTAAAATTGACTACTATATTTTTTCTTTTTACTATAATTACCATTAACGTGTTATAAAAACTTGCTGATGCATTAATATCAACTCCCTTAAAAAAGTGAGCTATAATTTTATTTTTAAGTAGCTCTATAGAATACACACACACTATGATAATGTATTATACTGATACAGGTTTTAAAAACAAAGAGATTTGTCTTATGTTAAATGTGGTATTCATTTTAAAGAAAGGAGGGAAATAGGGTGAAAAAAGAAAAAGAAACCCACAGTTCTGTAATGAAACTGCTGTAATGCTCAAATGTGTAGGCATAAGCAAAGACTGGAAGCTGCAGAAGTCTCACATTGCTTATTATTTCAGTGTGATAGAAGTAGCCAATGACAAAATTATCTGAAATGTTCGTATTATATCCATTAGTGGATTGAAAAGCCATATGCTTACTCATTGGTTGGTAAATAAATGTGTAGAGCAACTGCAAATATGAACTAAATAACCAAAACTAAACATTTTTGCATTTCCCCAAACACATGGGTATGCAAAACATACATACATCTAAAAATGTAAGATATTCCAAGGGCATGAAAACCATTCCATCATAATGCCCAACTATGCAAAAAAAAAAAAAAACAAGTGATATCTAGCCATTTTAATTTGTATATGATTTTAAAGTGCAATTGACATTTAAGTTTTAGATAAAAAGATAGACTAATTAAAATAAGTACTCTAAAGAATTAAAAACAAAGTTGTCTGTAAGACTAACTGTTAAACTTTGAAAAACACACACCAAGGATCACACATCTAACAACCCTTTATGTCAAAGTAGAAATTTAATTTTTACAACTTTATTATGCAGCAGTTTAAGCAGTTTCAGTGTCACTGACTGTAAAAATATTTCTATGGGAACACATCTTAAAAAAATTTAAACATTTTATAAATAAAGGAAATGTATCACTTCAAAACAAAAGGAAAGTACAACATTTTATACTTTTATTTTTTGACCAGTTAAAATATATATTTTCTTATAGTAGCAAATACATTTTAGAAAATATGCCAATGTTACCATCAAAATTAATATATTTTTCTGCCAGAAACTTCTAAAGATTTTTAAAAAAGGATAAAATAATTATATACTAAAGTACATAACCACTATTTTTAAGCATGTATAAAAAAAAGAACACTTGTTGACTATATAGAAAAAAATAAAAAATAATTAACTAGGTCATTGGTCCAAAAAAAAAAAAAAAAAGGCACTCTTAGAGTTTCCAATACTATGTATACCAAGTGACACCAATTCAGTTTGCAGTGTGTACACTGTCAACTACATACATACAACAAATTAAAAATGCTGCTCTAGCGGTGTACTGGTGTTATAAGGAAGGGGGGGGAAATGCAGCCACTTATCTATATAGCAAAGTCTTAATGCTCCAATAAGCCCTATACAGAATATTCCCAACCTGCCTTTCACAGCAGGTATAAAGGTCATTTCAGCAATGTGGGAGTGTCCACGTCAGATCTCCAAAGTCCCAACATGGGTTGGAATGCAGTGACTGCTGGGCCTCAGAATTTTACTTTGCATAACAAATCAAGCACACGTTCAATGATTGGTCTTCTGGATTCAGCTCAACTTTATGGCAACCCTAACCGACACCACCTCTTGACCTTCCTTTACATGAGGATATGGATTGCCATTTCCCATCCCCCTTCATGATGACCCATAATGCAATGCTTTAAAAGCTTCTGAAAGAATTAAACTAATGAGGGGGAGGAGGGGGGATATATGTACATTCACAAACAACCATAATAATATGAAAAAGTTATAAAAAGCACTCAATCTGCACAAGGAGGGCGTGCAAAAAAAATAAGAAAAAAAAAGTGAATTTCATTCATTAGTTTCACCCAACCATGACTTAAAAGAAGCAAATCCAATGGCCTATCTTAAAGTAGGAAAGAAATATTAAAAACCAAAAAAAAAAAAAAAAAAAAAAAAAGGGGAACACACACACTAAGGAAACAAGTGTTAAAGAGGAGGGGTCCCACAAAAAACTCACACAGATTTTCCACATACCAGCAGCAGACTGGGTGGGCTTTGGCTACATACACATTTATTTTGCAGAGCCTGAACAAAGACTATATATTTACCACCCACACCTTGTTTAACCCCCACCAGTGAATAAAAAAAAAAAAAAAAAAAAAAGTACTGAAATTGAGAACACAGACTAATGAATTGAATCTTTCTTGGGCCAACACACCCTCCTAAAGAATGTGTCGCCTATATGCAATTCAAAGGAGTACACTGACAACTTTTAAGTTAAGAAAAGATCCAAAGTCTAACAACTTATCAAATTCATATCACACTAAAGTCATCTTTATGCCAAACGATAATTTTACATATGAAAAATTAAATTGCGCACTTCACTGATCTTTTTATTATAGTACATGTTTAAGAGCACACACACATTAATGTAATCTAAATTAACTCAACACTTCAATTATCAAGTAAAAATCCACACTAGTTATGTATATATATATATATATATATATATATATATATATATATATATATATACACACATAAACACACACACAAATATTTAGCTTGCATAACAAAATTAAACAATTTTAATTTTTTGGCACACACACTTCAAATTTTCTATTTAACATGTCACACACTGGTGGAGCAGGCATATTTTTTTTCTTCAAAGAAACTCATGTTAGGAAGCCACCATGAAGAAGCATTCCCCACTTGGGCCTCAAAATGGCAGCACGTTGTGCGTGAGTCCCAGATCACAGCAAAAAAACAGGCCAGAGACAACACGCACAGTATGGGGGGAGGGAGGAGGCAAAATTTCCTATTTAACTGCTTCTGAGTTACAAATGCAATACAGTTTTGAAGTGCAAAATTTCCATTTACATTTAAAGCAAGTGATCATTCAATTTTAAATACATTAGCATGTCAAATCTGAGAAGGAAAGGGGGGTGGGACAAGAATTCAGACAGAAGGCTAGAAAGGTAATATGCACGCAAGAGCATGTATGGCAAACACTGAACCAGATCAGTATTGCCCTTAGACCTACAAAGAAAGGGAAGATTGAAGTGTAAAAAAAACACACATATCTTTATTCACTAAGAGCCAAAAAATATATAACTGGCAGAGCAATAGTGGATTTTGGAGGGTATGTTTAATATGTACAAATAAACATTTAACATTGAGAAACAGATCTATAAAATGATATATCATTGCAAATGATAAAAAATAAATATTACATTTAGGGCAGTAATTAATTAGGATCAATAAACCAGCTATTTAATTAAATATATTGTTCTAATATGTGTAGTTGCATGCTGGGAATGTAGCAAGTTACACTGCATTCAATAAATTATTTTAAATTACCTCTGTCTTTTGGGCACTGAGTGTTCAACTTCTATAACTTTTCCATGCAGTTCTACTTTCCCTGCAAAGAGAAAAAAAAAGGGTTATAAAAAAAATATTTCTAATCTATTTAGAGAAGCTATGTGCCCCCTCCTGCTGCTTTGCTATGAGATGTAACATTTCTAGTTTAATAGGATGTGTTATTAAATGTATATGGACCCCTGAACCTGAATAATGTATCAACCAGATTTAAACATCAGCAATGCAGTAATTAATCAGATACAAGGGGAAAAAAATTCAGTATTTATCATAAATATGATCAAATAGCAAATGTGTCGTTTTAGCTGTAGCTTTGCTTTCTTATGTGATCCTCGATAGCATACTTGGTGTACCCTGTGAGCTGGGTTGCTGAGGTTCACGATTCAGCGAAATCTTTATGAATGAGCCCCACACATCTAGGTATTGCTTGGATCTGACCCCCAACTATATCTGCTCCTCCTCTCCACAGCAAATATGCACACCCTTCCCTGCATACATGTATGTAGCATGTGGTCTACATAGGTTCATATTTATAGGTTACAGGATGCTGTAAGGTTGCAAAACAGATAGTATACACAGTTACTATAAACACAAAACGCATATAAGCACTCATTCAAAAGATCTATGGGATCGAGTGTCTAGTGCAAGTTTCGTCATTTTGCATACAATGTGTTCAGCATCAACATAACATGTTTGGTTTCTATTATTGCCACTTCCAATTGCTAACCAAGAACTATATGGACGACAGGTTAAGAAATAGATGCTGTCCCGTATCGACGTACTTTTAATGGTGCCATAAATGGTCCACCACTACCCAGGCAGGCTTATTTAACACACATGGGGATGGGTGGGTACAAACACCACGAGTGGTCAAAAAGTGTTGGCTTGTATTAAAAAGCGTATGTGTTTAAGTAAATACAAATATTAAAATATGTCATTGATCATAACAGAGCAAGGCTACGTGTTCATATGAGATCTGAAAGAGATGGCTCTTCACACCTTATCATGGCCTGAAAAGGGCAACAGGACGGAGCGCACACCCATCACCCAATGACCCCACTAGGACATGCAGACAAACTGGGTGATAAACCTTTAAAAATAGAAATAGGGCAATGGACCCACAGCAAACCCGCGACTATTCACACGAGGCAAGGGAGCGGGGGTTGTTTTTAATGTAAAAAAAAGCGTGCATTACTAGAGGCTAATGTACTTTTTAATAATGGCAGTGTTTATACGGGGGATGCCGTGCTGCAAAGCAGAACCGAAACCCTCGGCCTTTTTTGCAAGCTGACCCTCCCTGTCACCCGTACGGGTTAGCAAAGTTATGGGGCGCACCCCCTCGAGCCAAGTGACCGCCCAGGTCAGGGTTCCAAGGGCTACACTGCTCAGCGGTCCCCCAGCTGCTTTCCCCGCAGTTACCTGAGAGGGTGTCGATGGCCTTCATAGCCCAGTTCTCATCTGGACAGTCCACAAAAGCGTACCCAGTCTTGACCAGAAACTGGCCGGTGAAAGGGATCTTGGACTCCTTGAAAAGACTTTCCAAATCCGGGGGACTCACGTTTTCGCTGAGGTTTCCAATATACAGCTTGTTCATTGTAAAATAAAAAAAATAAAAAATAAATTAAAAAAACGAGTTAGCTCCTTAGAGCCCAAACACCTTTGCAATGTTTGTGCAAATTGGGGTAAAAAGGGATGATGGTGAGTGGATTGTAGAGTCCGTAAATCAGTTCTGTATTCGCTGCTGGTCTTAAAAAAAAGATAAAACTGGGAAGGGAAAATAAGAGCAATTGGGTTGTTATCCGGATGTGCAGAAAAAAAAGGAAAAGCAGCTTTTTGACTAGAATGGCGGGCTTAGAAAGAAAAAAAAAGGAGGAGGAAAAAAAACTACTTTTTGTCTTCCCCCAAATCCTTTTGGCAGGCAGACTGTGAAAATGTCACTCTACGTTAATGTAGGCACCGCCTCCAAATAAAATCGAGAGGAAGAGGGGGAAAAACACTTTAATATTCCGGCTTTTTGAATGAGCCACGTGTTCAAACTACAAATCAACTTCTCACGTGAGGAATCCCAGCTCCTCAATTAGATAGTAGATTTGGGGAGAGGAGAAAAAAAAGAGTAAGGGAGGTGGGGTAAAATAGAGAGATTGGGTAAAGGATCAAGGGAAAGAGGGGAGGAGAATAATAAAAAAAGATCGAGGGGGAGGGTGGAAGAAGAACGACAGGACAAGTTTGGATGGGGGTTGGTTGCTGTGTATATATGGTGGAGGGTATAGAATGAAGAGGGAGCATAACGTGTCTTACTCTCTAGTAATAAGATAACGCGTATCTGGACCTTCTTTAAACCCAATGATTTTTGCTGCAAACACCAGCTGGTTGGAAGTTTGACATGCACATATATCTATATTTTTAACGATTTATTTTTTATAGGACACTGAATAAGCTCGGGGAACCCCCATCTACCGACCTCTCCTCTCACGCCCTCTCGTGCTCCCTCCTCCCTGTAGGGTGTGCGTAAAACCTAGTAGGCAGAAGGAGGTGGAGTTGAGGGGGTCGTGCAGTTCCTCTTGCTGACAATATGGCTTGAGGACTTTGAATAGGTAGATCGCTTTCATGGGAGTGAATGAGGGGGGATGGCGACGTGGTTGTTGAAGGGGGGTGTGGTATGGTATGGTTCAAGGCCGTTGTGTAGTAATCATACACTATAGTGGCCTGTTCTCTATGCCTGTAATGTGCTGCAGCATTTCGTGTTTGGTGGCTTTCTCTGATCTTCTTTGCAATTGGCTACTGATCGATGAATGACAAGAAGGGGGTGTAAATGCCACTAGGGTATACAAGGGGCTTTCCATCGTTGGGGTCCACATATGGGTAATTTTTTTAACTCTTGTTGCAATACTCACCAAAATGTGTGACAAGGATCACCAGCATACAATAAATTGATTTCAGAATTGTGTGCTGTATATTATTTCACACAACAATAAACATACATTTTCAATAAATGATCATCCATTTATTTATGTTTAGGATACAAATATAATGCTGATTTTCTTTTTTTCAAGGCTGATTCACAGAGCCATTCATAATTTTCTACATTTGTTAAAAAAAAACAATGGTGGGTCTAGGGGGGAGGGGAAGGGAGGGAGAGGAATGGGAAGAAACAATTTATAGTAAAAACAAAATGCTTGTAGTAATAGAGGAAGAACCCTGCAGAATTAAAGTGTTTTTTTTATTAAGAATGGCTTTATGTGCTTTAATTGTCTTCACTTGTTGCAGATTTAGTTCACCATACATACTGTAAGTATTCTAGTTTTTCTATATGATGGGGTCTATAATTAGAAACATGTGAATTGTATTTTTTTTTTCTTTTTATGCTATATGATCTGAGTATATATTTATTCTAGCTTGTATAAACTATCATTTTGTATATGAGTACATGTAATATTTTAATTCAGAATTTTTTTCCTAATTAAAAGACAAACTTATTTACTAACTTAACATAATACTTTTGTAAAATGCTTTTACATTTATGTATGGACATATACTGATTATAGTTATTTTGGTAGAAATTAAAAATGTTTATTAATTTAGTTGATATAAACCTTAACATGCTGTTTACATGCAAAATGGTTTTAGTTGTATGGAAACTTTTTTTTCTTCTACATTTTTTTCTTGTGTTTGGGTGTGATTCTAAATCTATATATACCATAATACATCCTGATATGTTACATATTACAATTTTTTAAGCTGTTACATTAAAAAAATCCTCATTCTTAATTAGTTGTCTGATATTTAAACTCTAGTTACAATACTATGTAATAAAAAATATTTTAAATGTTACTTAGTATACTACGAATACTTGCATAACAGTAGTAGGAAAGGCCTGTGTTGTTGAATATAACTACGTATTAGTAATTAACCCTGGCTTATCCAGTATCTAATTAACAAAAGCATAATTTAGTACCTACATTTTATTAACGTATTTTATTTAAATATATATATATATATAAAATGAAGATTGTAGTTGACATATCCTCACTTAATTTGAGAAATGAATAGGAACAAAATATAGTGTTACTTATAAATATCCTATTATAGCAAATGCTTGTGTGAATAATTAAACAATTTAATGGCATAAACAAGTAATTAATGCACTAGACATTACTAGTCTTTATTTTCTGGCAAAGCAACTTAAGATTATATGTGAAATCATAATTTATCTATATTGATAATTGTATATATTTTGCTAAATATAATAAATGAACACCTGGCCTGAGAATTTCTCTGGGGTAAATTACTAATATTAGACATTGTTAGGACCACCTGCGGTGCTGCTAATTATTTTATTTGAGTAAATAGCTAGTAAATGTGTGCGTGTGTTTTGTAGCTGCCGTGTGACAACTAAATTTTTTTTAATAAAAAATTAAATTATTTTACTGAAAAATGCATATGCTGCCATTTTGAATGTTGAACAGCCACCTCAGAGGAAAACAATAGTTTAGTAAGAACGTAGGAATCTTTTAAGATGGCTATAGTGAGAGACTATATAAACTGTCGACCTAATTTATTAACAAAACATTAGTTGCTTTTTTCATTAAAATAAAATTTCTCCAGGACCTCGATGATACCTTTTTATAAGGATTTTTCCAGTTTAATGGTGCTAGAGGGTGTGTGCACTGAACCGAACCGCAGTTATAATGGGACTAAATATCAGCCTTCACTAGAAGAGATGGAATTAACATTGCATACATGTTACATGCACTCAAGAAAGATGGAGGTGTACAAAAAAAACACCATGATCACTTCAGAATGAATCATACATTAACCAATGCTGGTCAAATATCTCTCATCTGCATCTTTCCCAGTACCAGATGAGCAAACTCAGCAGAATAAGCAATGTAGCAGCAGCAGGGGTGGCCAGCGCATGTAGTAAATGTAGTAGCCAAATCGTAGTATAGTGCGGCATTGGGTGCCAGTGTGTGTAAAGTATTATTTGCTCGCTTCCCATTGGTGGAGAGCTGGCTCGGTGGCCCCTCCCTGCAGGCTAGCTCATATCCCTAAAGCTGGCTTGTATCCTCCCCCTCTCCATTCATTGGTTTTTGTACGTTTGCTGTCCTAGCGCATCTGGCGCCAAGTCAGCCCCATCTCCCTCTTTGCCTTGTTTACGGTCCCTTATTGTTTAAGCACACGTTCATTAACAGTTTTGCTGTCTATATAGGGTTAACGAGAAACAGAAGCAATATGTGCGGGTTATCATCGCGGCTAACTGCCACACTTAACTAATTGCTGACCGTGTTCTGTCCCCACCCGTGGGCTTTTGTCAACGCGTTGATGCATCAATAGTATATTTTGTGTCAACTGCGTTTTTCAAGCATTTATTTATTTAATCTGATCAAGGAGAAAGTGGTCGATGCTTTCATTAGCCAGTAGTATATGTATAAGCGATGCGCTGCATGTGTAATAATATAGAGGTAAAACGTCTGCCTTAGGTAAGGTGTGTGGTTAGCAGCTCTCCTCATAAACAGGAACACGTGGCGCTGGGAGAGGTGGGTGTAGCTGGCAACATGAAGGAATCCATCTACATTCTGTGTCATCTCCTGTATGAAACAATAACTTGGCCTCATGCTATGTGAGCTGCTATATTCAATATTTAAAAAGTAGCTGAACAACTTAGATGACTAAATATAAGTCACCAATGTTTTAGTAAGCACTGAAAAATGTATTATAAAGTTGACTTCCCAAAAGCATTTCACACAGAATACTGCATTCCAAGTAGACCAGTGTTTATACATTATCTATTTCCCTTGTACAAATCTGCGTTACTCCTGTGATCTAACCCCTAAATGCACCATTGAGGAATGTTCTAAATCCGAGGCTAGCTCATATGATGTAGTGTATTAAGAATGTGGTTGTAAGTCGGAACCATTATGGGGTTTATGCAAAACAAACTGTGCTCCAATGACTATAGCAGGAGCTAAATACTTTCAGCATGCTACTGTTTCCTCTAAAATGGAGGCATTCCTATTTTGAAATTCAAACCATATGTCAGCAGTGTATAGAGAGAATTTCTCTAAGCAGGGTATGCATATCTTTCTGCTTGGAAAAAAATAATCAATTTTGTTGACAAGAAAGATTAATAGAAAACCATCATATCTTTTTTTTTTCTGATTAGTGTATTTTTGTTTTTAAAACTATTTTTTTTTACAGATGTATTGAATGTGTGTTACCATATGTTTGAATATTAATAAAAATATGTTACTATTCATAGACACAATTTATAGACACCATCTATTATCTGCAAATTTGGTCAATACATCAAACATTTTTATTATATCAAATATATTTTATCTAGATACATACTATACCTTTTATATTTTATTAACCATTTTGACTAATCAACTGAATTATCTCTTGTACATTGTAAATAAAACTAGCTGAACAGTTCTGCTTTGAAATACTGTTTCTGTCTAGTTTGTTTTTATGCAGAAATAGTCCACATTTTAATCTTTTAAACAAACTTTTTAGTTTTTGTGTCTTTCTTTTAACTGCTTGTGAATAATTATATGTTCAATGGAAAAAAATATATACATCACTTAAACTGCCTATTTGTTCAAGAAATTAAACTAGTAGTGTATATTCTGTATGATAAACCATGCATATGTTTTTTCAAAGAGCGTTGTGTTTTCCTGGACAAGAATTTAGGTTAAAACAAATAAATTGATTTAATAGCATACATTTCACAGACTTAGTAGCATGTTAATTTTCTAGAAAATGCAACGTAACACGTATTATCTGTGTAGGAAGAGTAAAGGTAAAAACCTTTATTGAGTGAGTAGCTTTATTATAAATAACTAGCATTCAATCATTGCATCATTGTAAACTATAAAATACAGTTTTTGTTGTTGTCATCCATTCCTTAAAGGGACATGAAACCCATATTTTTTCTTTCATGGTTTAGAAAGAGCATGCATTTTTAAACCACTTTCTAATTTACTTATATTATCTAATTTGTTTTATTCTCTTGATATTCTTTGCTGAAAAGCATATCTAGATAGGCTCCGTAGCTGCTGATTGGTTCCTGCACATAGAAGCCTGGGGTGATTGGCTCACCCATGTGCATTGCTTTTTCTTCAACTAAGAATATCCCAAAAAAAATGAAGCAAAATAAATAATAGAAGTAAATTGTAATGTTGTTTAAATTTGTATTCTCTATCTGAATAATGAAATACAATTTTAGGGTTTAGTGTCCCTTTAAAGTATATATTGGACCTTCTGTTTCGAAATATAAAAGATATACAAGGTCAGCAGAGCAGGATACATGTGCATTTTATTGTTAGTTGTTTTATGGAACCCTATGCAGTATTTTCCATACACACACATATAAAAGTTTATATAAACAAATCTAGAATGACTAGTAAAAAAATAAAGTGTATGTATATATATATATATATATATATATATATATATATATATATATATATATGTTTGTGTGTATGTATGTATGTATATATATATATGTTTTGCCTTTACTAACTGAATGGAATTCAAACAAATATCTTCTCTGTAGTGTTATGAACATGAAAAAATGGCAAGTCATTGTGTAATCAAACCAACACATGTATTTTAAAGCATTCATTTGACTTCAAGGCTTGAGAAATAATTGTGTTGCTATATAAAATTATAAAGTAAAATTGTGCACTGGGCAAAACCCCCTTTATGTATCCCCAAACAAAAGAGCAATGAAAATGTGCACTATGCTAAATAGTAAGGAGTAAACCAAGACAGGGAGTGTCTACAGTAAGGGCTGAACATCAAAGATGGCTGATTGACATTCCACCAGCATTTTTTTAAAGAAGCTGTAGTGTGGTATGCCTACAACAGCCATTATCTGAGCTGAAGTCTAAAGGCCACATTTGTAGGTCAGTTGCTCTGTATCCTGTTAATGCACAGTCTTGCAGTTTTTCTTGTTCTGCAGAAATGTGTTTAGTTTGACTCTCTTCCTCCTTCCATTTCACTAACAACACAATGAATACAACATTTACATCCCTTCCTGAACTATGCAATAACAAATGCAGTTTTCTTTTGTGAACTTTATTAGTATTGTATAAATGTCCAGAATAATTTTTAATGCTGCCATTGCTGAACATATATTTGTTTGCTTACAATAAAACCAAAATATATTTTCTGAACTATTTATAAAGTTATTTTACATATTGGAAATAACTGCATTGTTTTCTATCGATATTTTAAAATGAAAATTGCCAAATTTAATTTGATAGTTTTGTTTTGTAATAAGAGAACATGGACAGTACCTATTGTACAAATATATAATGAAAAATAATGTATGTGTGTATATATATATATATATATATATATATATACTGTATATATATATATATTTAATTAAATATGACAGTTTCTTTCATAATGTAGTTATTTTCTACATTCAGAGTTTTTAATGTTTATAAAAGTGTTTGTTAATGAGATGATTAAGAACATTGAAAGTTTATGAAAAACATAATTATATGTATGCAAATAAAAGCAGTAATTTGAGGTTTTGATGTTTACTTTGACACATAATTAAAACTAAAATATACTGCAATAAACAATAATACATTTTAAAGTATCCTTTTGTATGGCAAATAGGTAGCTCAGCAAATAAGTTTATTTTTCAAATAAAGATTAAAATATTCTTTTGTTTTCATGATTGCTCTAAGATAATCATAAACTGCACAACTATTCACTTAGAACTTGTTGAAAATTTAAATATTAATTCAAATTTGTTGTCCCAACTAAAATAGTTTTTTATTAAAATTACATTTTAAACATAATTTATTTTTGTTTATCATTTTAAACACTGCATTCCATGTATTAAAAACATTTATTTCTTTTCATAATATGTATTAAGCTTTACATCTAAATGTACATAAAATAATAAACCAGTCTGAACCTGTTATATATGGTCAAAAATAAAATAACATGGTTGTAGACATGGTAATTTGATAAATGTTCGTTAAACTTTTAGTGATTTCCCTTTAGTTACACCTAACCTTTTAGCTTATTAGTACCTAAAATTGTAAAATAAGCATAATAGTAATAATTATTTTTAAAAGGAATCAGTCTTTCTAGTCTAATAGATTATATATTTACCTAACAATATTCCACTGTGAAATAAGTATTGTATAGAAAAGACTAACATACCTACATTTACCTTTACAATATTAAACTTTTTTTCCCCTACCAAATGCACATTTTGTATATAAACAAAGCTTTTAGAAACAATTTAAAATGTTAAAAGGCCTAAAATAATATGAATGAACAAAACAGATGAGTTGAATGTTTTTGAATGCTCAATCTCTCTAGACCATGTGGTCCTGGGTCAGTATGCTAATGAAAGGGGACACTGGTTAGCTGAATGTGGGACATTTTCATGTTGGGGAGGGGGTCTTACATGCATGTTGCAAGGTTTCAAAACAAGAGAAGGCTTGCTATGCAGTCCAGGAATTTTCAGGTTAAAACAAACAATGTAAAATGTGGAATGAACATGCAATCCAATTACTTTTCTTACATTCATTTTTGGAATAACTTCATTAAGAGCAAATGCAGTAGTGAACACACAAACATGTTATGTAAATAAATTATTCACTATGTATTTTATTTGTAGTTGGAAAAGGGTCAGTTGCAGACTGTTCCTGCAATTCTTTCCTTCCCAGTATCCCAGTAGTTTTCATGTCTTCTGGTTGACCTGGTTAATGCAGCCTTTTAGTCTCTGGAAACCATTATATTTCAGTCAACCTTAAAACTTGTTCAGGTTTTATTTTTTTTAAATTATAATTGAAATTTACAAATCTTTATGTAACATTAGACAATTTGTACCTGAATTTACAATAAACTTTTACATATGGAGTCAAGATTCTTGAATTAGAACTATGCTTTTCTACAGCTAAATAAACATCAACCATGTTAATCATGGTTTATCAAGCTATATTTCATTGCTTTGTTTGGTCTATTGGAATTTTCAGTGGATATCAAAAATTTTTTATTGTTCTTTATAATGAAGTTAATGTAAACTGAATTGATTTTCTGATTAAAAAAAAAAAACTTCTCCAATATGTACATACAAACAATATTATGCTAATAATGTTTTCATATTATTATATTCAGGAAACAACTTTTAATAGTTTATTGGTTTGTTTATCACTAAAAAAACTTTCACAATTTAGATATCAAAATTGGTTTCAAAAGAACAGTATAGATTTCCCAAAATATTAATACTCTATCTTCTTAGCCTTTACCAAGAACTTGCATTTGATATAAATCTTTGCCATCTGTAAAGCTTTTACAATTAATTTGAAAGGACAATTTGCTGTGACTTTTTAGGTGATCTTAAACTATTTAAATGATCACTGCCCTTTGGGGTTTTAGCATTCCTGAAATAACTGATTGTGGTGTTGCTCAGTATGTGGATAATGTAGTTTTCATTCCACTTTCCTACAATAATCTCGCATTTAGCATAAGAAAAGTTTGTTTGTTTTTTTATTGTTTGTTTAAACTGGGAACCATATAAATACCAAATACTTTGTTGGTCCCTTGCAGTAAGTTATAGTATTTATTTTGATTCCTTTTGAATATGCACACTTATTGAGAAAATACATTATTTTTACATTATTTCTACTTGTCTAACATTGTAAATAACAGTTAATATGGATCATCCTAAACTAGTTCTGTTTTAAAACAAGCTAATGTGTAGTTAATTACATGTTTCACCTGCTGGTAAGTTACCATATAAAATGTTATTTTATTTAGAAACAAATAATTTATAACACAGTTGCCCCACATGCAGTTTAACCTGTTTATCAAAAGGTGATAACTCTAATATTTGTTGGAAACACACAGAAAAAAAGTTACACATTAGCTCAGTAATGCTTGACATTTGGATATAATCTGCAAAATGACTGTATACAATTTTTTTTAATAAAATCAAATTTAGCTGAGAATAAAACCTAGATTTAAAATTTGCTTGCATAAGTAAAGCACACCTTGTTGCTTGAAACAAGTATAATGTATCAGTTTTAATTTTATTTAGTGTAAGATTTTCTGTTTTTTTTTTTTTTTTTTTTTTTGCATCTTCTGTCATTTTAAGGCTAGCTTTAGGGGGGGGGGGGGATACATTCAAAATTAACAAATTTCATTCTTAGATAAACATATAAATGGTTAAAAAAAATCCATGAAATACAGGTATTTAACATTATTATACAAATGCACAAAACGTATAAGCAGTTTGGTCCATTGAAAAGTAGGAATTTCAATAAAGTTCTGTTAAAATTATTTCTAAAATATTTATTTTTGTTTTGTTTTTTCATTTTTTTCTATGTATTTTTATACGAATACTCATTTATCCTTGTTTGTAGCAATACATGGATTCCAGCAGAATCGTATAATTATGAAGCAGATGATCACACAGTGCTTTTATGTCTGTGTATTTATTTAAGTAGTTGTTTTACATATCCTTAACGATTCCTATTTTAATTTTTTTATTAGGACTCTGTATTGTTTTGTTTTGTGGGTTTTACAAGCTTTACAGACTTCAATAGTAATTACTGTGCAGCAAAACAGATAATCTGAGGATAACAGTAACATGCAATTTTATATACCTTGTCTCTTTAGATGGTATTTTAACAAATATTACAGATGCTGCACACACACAAAATTGATATTTTTCTAATACACATAAACCACATGCTCATCTAATACATTGAGAAAATTGTTCAATGACAGTAGTTTGTTTCTTGGTCTTTTGTTTTAGTAGACAAGATATCTTAGAAAAGGATAAACCTTTATGACATTCCTTTTGGTTCGATTTTTTTTCCCATAGGTTTTTCTATCATCATAATATTATTCAATTTTATGTATGAATATGATTGCCAAATGCCCCAACATACAGGAGAGTTATTAGATTTGATGGATTATAAACTGCTTTCTGTGAGGTATTAAAAGGCTGTTTTAAACAAAACAAATGTAGCTTTTGTAAGAAAAACATAATAATCAAAAGTCTATAAAACCTTCTCTTATCTTGCAGTACAAGCAATTTGTTATCACACTATTAAAACAGTAATATGATAAATACAATTTAATTTCTAGTAAAATAGATATGATATAGCTTTTTAAAAAAAACAAAAAAAACTTTGCAATATGCTCTCATTATTTGACAGCTTTTTCTTATAAATCATGAAAACTGAATTCTCCACTAGGGTATTCTGTAGAAATCAGAATTCTGACCCTGCCACATGCTACATAGGGTTTACTTCAAATCTGCAGGACTTGTTTATATTTGTCCATAAACAGCACTCAATGGTTTTCAGGGGGGGTGTCTCAGGACTGCAAAACAATGCAGATTATGCTATCAAAATGTAATGGTTAAAAATATTTATTTTCCAGTAGAAATTGTACACAAAAAATATTAATTTCTGATATATAGTATGCCCCTTAACTTTGACAGAAGTCAATATGAAACTGTACAAACATATTGCATTCATTTTCTATACAACACTGTAATGATGCCAGGCTAGTTTTATGTTAGTTAGTGATATCTTTAAAGTGTTTAATGATTGCTCTAAGATTTGTCTAAGCAAATGATTGAAGTCAGTATTAAACTTTCATGGATCAGCATAACATTTTAGGAAACTTTTCAATTTACTTGTTTTTTTTTTAGTTGTTTTGATATCCTTTGTTAAAAAAGCATACCTAGGTAGGCTCATTGGCAGCAATGAGCTGTCAGTAGCTAGTGGATGATTAGTAGTTATAAACATAATTACCTCTTGTCATTGGCTCAAGTATTCAGCTACCTCCTAGTAAAGCATTGATGCTCTAGAGCTGACTTAAACTATGTTTTTAACCCATTTGCAGAGGTTAAACACATAGAACAGTTTATCATTATATTATTATATGTGTATAGCGCATTAGATCATTTTTTTTACTTTTTATGTCCCTTTAATAAAATCAGTTTTGCCAAACTCCATAAAGCCAGTTTATCTGAAAAACAAAACTCAGAGAGACATGACAATCAAAATTAAACTTTCATAACAGAGCATGCAGTTAAATAAAAATCATAATTCAAATTAACTTTTGTTGTGAAGTTTTATCAATTTTAAATTTTACTCTTAATAACCTTTGTTGAAGAGAAACAAATTGTCATTTGCACTCAAAGCTTAGTGCATAGAACAACAATGTATCATCTTCTGCATTTTACAGGTTAAAGGGATAGTAAAGTACAAATTAAAATTTCATTTTTCAGACAGGGCATGTCATTTTAAACAACTTTCTTATTTACTTTTATTATCAAATTTGCTTTGTCATCTTCGTATTATTAGTTGAAAGCTAAACCTAGGTAGGCTAATATGTTAATTTCTAAGCCCTTGAAGGCAACCTCTTATCTGAATAAATTTGACAGTTTTTCACAGCTAGAGGGCGTTAGTTCATGTGTTTCATATAAATTACATTGTGCTCATGCATGTGGAGTTATTTAAGAGCCAGCATTAATTGCCTCAAATGCAAGTCTGTCAAAAGATCTGAGATAAGGAGGCAGTCTGCAGAACCTTAGATACATGATAATTAGAGAGGTAAAAAGTATATTTCTATAACAGTGTTGGTTATGCAAAACTGGGGAATGGTAAACAAAGGGATTATCTATCTCTTTAAACAATAACATTTTTGGTGTTTACCATCCTTTTAAATCATCTAATGCTGCCATTGTGTTAGCATAAGGATAATTACCAATTCCCATAGATATTTAATAACAAAAACATAAATAAGGAAAGCATAATATAAGTATACTAATATTTCTTTGATTAAACATGTTTTTGATGAAATACAGCAGTTCAATAAATTTGCATTAAAACAGAGCAACACCACAGATCACTCGCTTTATTTACCAAAACTACAGTGTAAGATTGCCTTAATGTTATATTACTTTTTGTTTTAGTGCTAACTTAGCACAAACCCACTGTTACTTATGCTACATAAATACACCAAACCAAACTGTCATAACCCTATCCCATAAACACTTTTACCTGGATTCTTTTTTTATGATTGCTATTTATTTCTGGATAGCTTAATAATAATAAAATATACACGAAACCCCAAAAATATTTCATGATTTAGGTAGAACATACAATTTAAAACAACTTTCCAATTTACTTTTATTATGAAATTTGCTTCATTTTCTTGGTATCATTTGTTGAAGGAGCAGCAATGCACTACTGGTTTCTAACTAAACACACGGGTGAGCCAATGACAATCTACATAAATATGCATCCACCAATCAGCAGCAAGAACCTAGGTTCTTTGCTGCTCCTGAACTTAACTAGATAAACCTTTCTTAAAAGGATAACAAGAGAAGGAAGCAAATTAAATAATAGAAGTAATCTGGAAAATTGCTCTTTCTGAATCATGAAATAAAAAAATTGGGTTTTATGTCCCTTTAATAATCTGGCTATGCTATGACACAATATACCCCCAAGGGGAACATTAGTATTCATATTTGTTACAGATTTTATACTATATGTGGTACGACCTCCTAAAATACCAAATATACCCTCAAAGTTGAGTGTGATATAAAATAAACATAACTGATGAAAATACAAGAATCCAGAATTTCTTTTAGACACTCCTACATAATATTTTCCAATATTTTGTCTAACAGCCAACAGTGCAACAATTGGTACATTGTATCTATAAATAAAAAATAAATCAAGAGTGGATTTGGTTATTTAATTCCATTTCAGTACTAAGCCATTTCACAACCTTGTTCTTGAACTGTTTTGACTCATTGCATTTACTCATTAAAGGGACACTCAAGTCAAAATTGAACGTTAATGATTCAGATAGAGCACCCAATTTTAAACACCTATCCAATTTACTTCCATTAACAAAATGGTGTGTGGTCTTTTTTATATTCACACTGTTTGAGTCACCAGCTTCTACTGAGCATGTGCAAGAATACACAGAATATACGTAAATGCATTTGTGATTGGCTGATGGCTGTCACATGATACAGGAGGAGTGGATAAAGACTTAGGGGTCGATGATTGAAAGCTCTCTGGCGCAATTATTAAAGAAGGCTCGCCAGTCCTTCTATTTCCCTGGTGGAATGATCTAAAGCCACTTTTTACCCTGAAAACAGGGTGTCTTGCTAAGGGGTGTATACTGCATTTTCATATGAAAAGTGCACAATGAAATTCGTATTTTAAACATCATACAAAACAAATATTTGAACCATTCAAACAAAAATAAGCAGGTAAAAATTGTATTGTTAAGGTGTATCAGAAATTCTTCACCAAAAATCGTATTTAAAAAAAAAACATACAATGTGTACAGTTGTGCTCATAAGTTTACATACCCTGGCAGAATTTATGATTTATTGGCCATTTTTCAGAGAATATGAATGATAACACAAAAACTTTTCTTTCACTCATGGTTAGTGTTTGGCTGAAGCCATTTATTATCAATCAACTGTGTTTTCTCTTTTTAAATCATAATGACAACAAAAACTACCCAAATGACCCTGATCAAAAGTTTACATACCCTGGTAATTTTGGCCTGATAACAAGTTGACACAAAGGGGTTTGAATGGCTATTAAAGGTAACCATCCTCACCTGTGATCTGTTTTCTTGTAATTAGTGTGTGTGTGTATAAAAGGTCAATGAGTTACTGGACTCCTGACAGACCCTTGCATCTTTCATCCAGTGCTGCACTGACAATTCTGGATTCTGAGTCATGGGGACAGCAAAAGAATTGCCAAAGGATCTGTGGTAAAATGTAGTTGAACTTTATAAAACAGGAAAGGGATATACAAAGATATCCAAGGAATTGAGAATGCAAATCAGCAGTGTTTAAGCTCTAATAAAGAAGTGGAAAATGAGGGGTTCTGTTGAAATCAAACCATGGTCAGGTAGACCAACTAAAATTTCAACCACAACTGCCAGGAAAATTGTTCGGGATGCAAAGACAAATAACCAGGTGAAATACAGGTCATGTGTGTGGCTGTTGCAAGATGCACAATAAGGAGGCACTTGAAGAAAGATGGGCTGCATGGTCGAGTCGCCAGAAGAAATCCATTACTACGCAAATGCCACAAAGTATCCTGCTTACAACATGCCAAACAGCACAGAGACACGCCTCAAACCTTCTGGCACAAAATCATTTGGAGTAATGAGACCAAAATTAAGCTTTTTGGCCACAACCATAAATGCTACATTTGGAGAGAAGTCAACAAGGCCTATGATGAAAGGTACACCATTCCTATTGTGAAACACGGAGGTAGATTGCTGATGTTTTGGGGATGTGTGAGCTACAAAGGCACAGGAAATTTGGTCAGAATTGATGGCAAGATGTATGCAGTATGTTATTAAACAGAACACCTCATTTTCCACTTCTTGATTAGAGTTTGAACACTGCTGATTTGCATTCTCAATTCCTTGGATATCTTTTTATATCCCTTTCCTGTTTTATACAGTTCAACTACCTTTTTCCCACAGATCCTTTGACAATTCTTTTTCAAACCCCATGACTCAGAATCCAGAAACGTCAGTGCAGCACTGGATGAAAGATGCAAGGGTCTGTCAGGAGTCCAGAAACTCATTGACCTTTTATACACACACACTAATTACAAGCAAACAGATCACAGGTGAGGATGGTTACATTTAATAGCCATTCAAACCCCTTTGTGTCAACCTGTGTGCATGTTATCAGGCCAAAATCACCAGGGTATGTAAACATTTGATCAGGGTAATTTGGATAGTTTCTGTTGTCATTCTGATTTAAAAAGAGTAAACACAGTTGATTGATAATAAATGGCTTCAGCCAAACACTAACCATTAGTGAAAGAAAATTTTTTGTGTTATCATTCATATTCTCTGAAAAATGGCCAAGAAATTATAAATTCTGCCAGGGTATGTAAACTTATGAGCACAACTGTATGTAATTTACACAGGAATAAATCAAATTAAATATGCACAGCGTAAATCATAATTTTAGTACACTGGATGTGCACAAATCTCACGTACTTATAACTACAAAATGCAAAGTGTAATTGTTGTTTTTTCGTAAAATGGGCTGAACATGGGCGTATATGAAAATGTCTCTCTAATCCCAGCATAATTCTATAAAGATTTTCGCACTGCAGATCTCAGTTTTTTCTCGCCAACTAAAAGGTGGCAAGCTTTTCTCAAAACAATCCAAATACTTAATACCCTAATAGAAAAACAAATGCATCTGAAAATATAAGCAAATGTAAGATGTTATACGCCAAAAGCAGTATAATGTGATTTATATTGGCTGCAGGATTTACATTTTGAAGTGCGCCCCCTGCTCCCTGCTAACTTCGCTCTAAGGAGCGAAGTGTCCCTATCCAGTGAGCTCTATTACTTTTAATAGGAGTCATCTCACCACTCGCAGGGACTTCCCCTTATTTACGTTCATTCCACCGGGGCAGCCCTGCAAGAGTTGGCGAGAAAAAGTAGCTTTGAGCAGGCGAAGTTTATATCATCGACCTCTAAGTGCTGTTATATTGTCTCGTTATCATGTAATTGTTGATTATCCAAATCTACTGTATTTACTTGTCCTTTCATTTCAGGGGGTTTTTCCTGTGAGATACTCACAATAATAATAAAATATATATATACTTTTAGTAGCACTCCTGGCCAATTGTTCCACAGGTAGTTAAGTTACAATTACATAGTAATGTCAAAAGAGGAAAAAATTCAATTTATGCTTACCTGATAAATTTCTTTCTTTCTGGATATGGTTGAGTAATTACTATGGAAGGTAGTACTCTTTGAAATAGGGCTGGAGTTTTAAGTAATCCTGTTAGCCTCTCAGTGAGACCATGGATGAAGGTTAGAGTCCGCAGATGCAGGGAGAGTCTTTCTGCAAAACCATCCTGACTCATGTTAACAGCTCCTTAGCAATCAGCATTGACGAGTTTCGCTGCCTGCTTTCTTCACTCAAGTCCATGTCATAAGCGAGGCTACTATCTGTCACACTTGAAGGGCCGTGTTCTTGTTCCACGGCGTAGATTCCGGTACGATTGTTTCATTTTATTTTGATGTGTTAGTGTAATGTGAACAAAGAAGTCACGGTCTCAGTGGGACTCCTTTATCTTTATGGAATCAAGGGTTAATATCTCCTGAGGGGGGTTATTGAACAGGGGGAACTTTTAAACATGTTTGTTATGTGATTCTATTTGCTAATATGTAGTGACGCTTGGGCTCATGGCTATCGGAACATAACAACCTTTTTTGTCAGGCTGCGTGGCTCTTGTGGCCTTGGCGCGCATTTCTCTGGCCTGCACGATGTACCTTGTGACTAGGCATGGTCACGTTTGGCACTCCATTTCCATATTCCTGACCGCGTTGCAACGGAGAGAGTCTGTTTCACTAGTTTTCTGGGTCTCAGGAGGTGGTGAGTGCCCCAGCCATTGGGGATGTAAGGTGCCACTTTTATTTTTTTCTTCTATCCATAATTTTTATCCAAATTGTGGAAGATTCTGATTTTTTGGAGACGGATGTTTCTGTTTCAGATTCTACTTCTTGCGAAGAGTATGAGATGGCCCGGGTAATCCATGCCCATCAGTTATGTTTCGAATGCTGCTTTAGAGTGCTCTCTTCTCCCACAACAGGGACCTTAGAATCCGCCGAGCCATCCTGTGAGGCGCATGCCCTAGAACCTTCCCTAGCTATGCAAGCAGGTGTCTCTAATGCCGTTACCCCTTCTCCAGAAGGTGGCTTGTTTCCTCCAGAGGTTATGGCACGGTTCCTCATGGCCATATCTATGGCGTTGGCGCTTTTACATCTTCCTGAGAGGGATGTGTTTATGAGATACTGTTCATGTTCTGTTAACCAGGGCTCGTCAGGCATGGGATCGTCTGGTTCAGATCAGCCATCTGGGGAAGCGGTTTCCTCTGAAGCTTCATGGGCCCAATCCTCGGGGTCATGGTCATCAGTTGCCCCAGCGGAGGTAAGCTTTGCTTTTCATTATAGACTGGCGTGCCTTTGTGTCCTACTGCAGCATGTTTTGGCTGTGCTGGAGGATCCCAATCCTAATGGGTTGAGGGATCCTCGCTCTTCTGTTCCAGATGGAAAGCTGGGTTAAACGTGGGGGGATGAAGTTAATCTCCTTGTCGTCTCCAATTTGCTTTATTTTTGGGATATCTTCTTCCTGTCCTGAGCTTCGGGAGAATGGGGTCTCTGATTGGCTGGTCCTGTTAGTGTGCCCATTCTTCTTGTGCATTCACCTGCGGGTACTGCCCTCTTTTTCTTTGATCCGGTAGGATGTATTAATTCTTTTCGAGAAGCTCATGTCTGTTATAATTTTTTCGTTAGGAAACATTTCCTGTCTGGAATTTGATACTAGCGATTTTGTGGTCGCTTGGGCACTTCCTTTGAAGTTGCATGTTTAGGGTTAGTACATTGTTATGTCTATGGTTCCTTTTGTCGATTCCAATTGGGATTTAAATTTTTGTGTGGCCTGGGTCAGTTCTGAGTGCCCTATGTAGCAGGCTGGACCTGGTCAGGCGCTAATTGCTGTTCCTTGCCGCTCCTCGTCGGATGGATGAAGATAGAAGATGCCGCCTGGATGAAGGCTTCTGCCCCTCTGGAGGACCACTTCTGCCCAGTTGGGTGAAGACGTCTAACGGTAGGGTGATCTTCAAGGGGGTAGTGTTAGGTTTTATTAAGGGGGGATTGGGTGGGTTTTAGAGTAGGGTTGGGTGTGTGGGTGGTGGGTTGGGGGGTATTGTATTTTTTTTTACAGTTAAAAGAGCTGATTACTTTGGGGCAATGTCCTGCAAAAGGCCCTTTTAAGGGCTATTTGTAATTTAGTATAGGGTGGGTTTTTTTATTTTGGGTTTTTTTTTATTTTGGGGGGCTTTTTTATTTTATTAGGGGGATTAGATTAGGTGTAATTCTTGTAATTATTTTATTATTTTTTTGTATTTTAGTGTTTTTTTTTCATACTTTAGTTTATTTAATTTATATGTAGTTAATTTAGGAAATTATTTTAATTATAGTGTAGTGTTAGGTGTAATTGTAATTTAGGTTAGGATTTATTTTACAGGTAAATTTGTCTTTATTTTATCTAGGTAGTTATTAAATAGTTAATAACTATTTAATAACTATTGTACCTATTTAAAATAAATACAAAGTTGCCTGTAAAATAGAAATAAAACCTGAGCTAGATACAATGTAACTATTAGTTATATTGTAGCTATCTTAGGATTTATTTTATTGGTAAGTATTTAGTTTTAAATAGGAATAATTTATTTAATTGTAGCAATTTTATTTTGTTTTATTTAAATTATATTTAAGTTAGGGGGGTGTTAGGGTTAGGGTTAGACTTAGGTTTAGGGGTTAATACATTTAATATAGTTGCGGCGATGTTGGGGGCGGCAGATTAGGGGTTAATAAATGTAGGTAGGGGTCAGCAATTTTAGGGATGGCATATTAGGGGTTAGTAAAAATTTAACTAGTGTTTGCGAGGCGGGAGTGCGGCAGTTTAGGGGTTAATATATTTATTGAAGTGGTGGTGATGTTCAGTCAGGAGATTAGGGGTTAAAAAATGTATTTAAGTGTTTGCGATGTGGGGGGGCTCGGTTTAGGGGTTAATAGGTAGTTTATGGGTGTTAGTGTACTTTGTAGCACTTTAGTTAAGAGTTTTATGTTACGGCGTTAGCCCATAAAACTCTTAACTACTGACTTTTAAATGCTGTAGGAGTCTTGAAAGGAGAGGGTCTACCGCTCACTTCTTCCAAGACTCGTAATACCGGTGTTAGGAAAATCCCATTGAAAAGATAGGATACGCAATTGACGTAAGGGGATTTGCGGTATGCTCGAGTCGCGGAAGAAAAGTGAGCGGGACACCTGTACCTGCCAGACTCATAATACCAATGGGCGTTAAAAAGCAGCGTTGGGACCTCTCAAAGCTGCTTTTTAAGGCTAAATTTTAGTTAATTAACGGCTAGATTAAACGTTTTACGTTATGAGTGAAAAAGCAGCGTTATGGCTCTTTTTCACTACTGCTGGTATTACAAGTTTTGCAGGTATAGCTGTACCGCACACTTTTTTGGCCGTAACGCAACGTAACAACCGCAGCTTTAAAAAAGTCCTTTTTCAATGGGACTTCCACAGCGCTGGTGTTACGAATTTGCCTGGCAGGCCAAAAAGTGAGCGGTACAGCCTATACCGTCAAGATCCGTACCGTAAACTGAAAGTCAGTAGTTATGGCTTTTACGTTACAAAACTCATAACTAAAGTGCTAAAAAGTACACTAACACCCATAAACTACCTATTAACCCCTAAACCGAGGCCCTCCCGCATTGCAAACACTAAAATAAAAGGATTAACCACTCATATGCCGCTCCCGACATCGCCGCCACTATAATAAACATATTAACCCCTAAACCGCCATACTCCCGCATCGCAAACACTATTTAAATATTATTAACCCCTAATCTGCTGTCCCTAACATCGGCGCAACCTACATTACTGTTATTAACCCCTAATCTGCTGCCCCCAAAATTGCTGCCACTATACTAAAGTTATAAACCCCTGAACCTAACCCTAAGTCTAATCCTAACACCCCTAACTTTAATATAATTAAAATAAATCTAACTAAAAATTACTATCATTACCTAAATAATTCCTATTTAAAAATAAATACTTACCTATA
Source organism: Bombina bombina (assembly GCF_027579735.1). Classification (NCBI taxonomy): domain Eukaryota; kingdom Metazoa; phylum Chordata; class Amphibia; order Anura; family Bombinatoridae; genus Bombina; species Bombina bombina. The sequence continues at coordinate 348,610,893 of NC_069503.1, forward strand.
AAATAAACCCTAATATAGCTTCAATATAACTAATAGCTACATTGTACCTATCTTAGGTTTTATTTTTATTTCACAGGGAAGTTTGTATTTATTTTAACTAGGTAGACTAGTTACTAAACAGTTACTAACTATTTACTAGCTACCTAGTTAAAATAAATACAAATTTACCTGTAAAAAAAAACCTAACCTGTTTTACACCTAACCTTACATTACAATAAAATAAATTACATTAATTAAATACAATAAACTAAATTACAAAAAAACAAACACTAAATTACACAAAATAAAAAAGAAATGATCCAATATTTAAAATAATTACACCTAATCTAATAGTCCTATCAAAATAAAAAAGCCCCCCCAAAATAAAAATAAAAAACTAGCCTTTTTGCGGGGCATTGCCCCAAAGAAATCAGCTCTTTTTTTTTAATTATTTTTTTTTTTATTTTCAAAGAGCTTTATTGAACACTTTGATATTTTTACAACAAGTGTGAAAATAACATATTATACAATGCATTGACATATAAAAGTTTACTGAATATGTACTGATTATACAATAAAAACATGTATTTTTACTATGCTCTCATTTATCCAACTAGTCATATTTTTTTATAAATCTATGTAAGTAGATGGGGACCCATTAAAAAGTTGGTTGGACAGGACAAGTGAACTATGTTTACAGAGCGCTCTATCTATGCCCCAGCTAGGGAAATCTCTCTTGACTCCCGCAGTTAAAAATAGAGCCAGGTATGCTGATGTTGGGATTAGCTTGCTTATGACTAGTGTATTACATTTAACGTTAAGCACTGAGGTCTACCTAAAATAAACTGTTAAGTATTGGACTACTTAATGCAGAGTGGTATATTATAGATCATTAACAGGGAGAAGTGTGCTTATATATCTATATCTACCCTAAACAGTCCTGTATATAATTAAAGGGACATTATACACTCATTTTTTCTTTGCATAAATGTTTTGTAGATGATCTATTTATATAGCCCATAAAGTTTTTTTTTTAGATAAATGTATAGTTTTGTTTATTTTTAAATAACATTGCTCTGATTTTCAGACTCCTAACCAAGCCCCAAAGTTTTATGTGAATACTGTCAGCTACCTTCTCCAGCTTGCTCCTGTTTGTGTAAAGGGTATTTTCATATGCAAAAGAAGGGGGAGGGGGGGAGTGTCTTATTTCCCACTTGCAGTGGGCTTTCCAGCTTCCTTTTCAACAGAGCTAAAATGACAGCTTCTAAGTAAGTTTTTAAACACTTTTATACTGGATTTTGATATCAGTATCTGTGCATATTATTCTTTATAGTAGTGTCTATTACATGCAGTTATATGAAAATGAGTGTATACTGTCCCTTTAACTATAGCATAAACCCCTCTTGTGTCACTATGGTTATGTAGAACAATGACAAAGGGGTTTGACTGATAAACAAACTGAAGCCCGTTGTCTTATACCTGCATACCTTATTCTGACCTACAGTCTTGTAGTGTGTATATATTTATAATGCATGATGAGTCTAGTTATATTGTGCCTAACCAATTAAGGTTGGTATTATAAATATTTTGCTGCCACTACGTTAATAATGTGATTATTAATTTCCAGTGACAACTCATTACCTGCTGATTTGTGCAGCTGCTTTTGTTGTTTCCTCCCATGGTTACGGCCGCTTACCACAGGAGCACAACCAAATTGTGACGTTGCATGCATAACTGTACCAGAGGATTTAACTATACACAGTCCCCGGGATCTTCCTGTCAGATACTAGTGGAAGGGAGTCCAGCAGTAACGATCATTGAAAAAAATAAACTAAGAAACATTTAACCTTAAAATTAATTTCTAACATATGAAACACAGAGGGTAATGCTGGCTCCCTCTCACTCACTCTTCTCGTGAACCACTACATCTGCTCCCAAATTTGGGTAAATGAAATGACAGTCCGTGCACGTCTTTCTGCATTCTTCTTCTTCTCCACCATTGCTCTATACTGCTTTTCTTCTCAGGCAACATTAGGCATTTTCAGTATAGACTTCGCGGTGGAGTTCGTGTGATTGATTTTAACTTATAGAGCGTCTCTTGTGTTATATTACCCAGGTCTAAGTTAGGGAGCGGTGAGGAGGGAAATACTCTTCCGCTGTCCGCATGGCGACTTTCTAGGCTTATCTTTAAAGATGGTGTCTGTACCTCACAGGGACCTGCCGCCACGTGGAATCCAAAGACTCCAATATTGTTCCAATCCGGCAGTTCCGAATCGAGTGGCAGATGTGTGGATAGGGAGGTAAACCATCTAGTATTATTTAACGTAGTGTGATCGCTTCCCTGAGTCGTCAATGTAGACCACTTTGATTGATAGGTGCCATGATAAAAGGCCTCTCCGTCTCTTAGTGCATTTGGTTTATTGCCCTCAACACTGTACCGCGACACATCATATGTTTCTGAGGTCAGGGAGGGTTGCCCTGAATTGCCTGTGTACTTTGATGTAAAGAGGGTTCCTTCAGTGTCCAAGTCGCTTTGCTGCACTATTTCCGGATGGTCGTTCGGGCAATGAACAATTTCACTTCCCATAGTCAATCGGTTCACTAGGTAGTCATACGGAGCTCCCTCAATCAGCCGATTCTTAGTATAGTGGTGGCGACGTTGGGGGTGGCAGATTAAGGGTTAATAAGTGTAGGTAGGTATTGATGACATTTGGGACGGCAGATTAGGGGTTAATAAGTGTAGGTAGGTAGCGACGACATTGGGGCAGAAGATTAGTGGTTAATAAGTGTAATGTAGGTGGCAGCGATGTTAGGGGCGGCAGATTAGGAGTTAATAAGTGTAGGTAGGTGGCGGCGATGTCGGGTGGCAGATTAGGGGTTAATAAATGTAATGTAGGTGTCGGCGATGTTGGGGGCGGCAGATTAGGGGTTTTTAGCCTCTGGGGTTATGTTAGGTGTAAACATAATTTTCTTTCCCCATAGGAATCAATGGAGCTGCATTATGGAGCTTTACGCTCCGTCATTGCATGTGTTAGACTTTTTTTTAGCCGGCTCTCCCCATTGATGTCTCTGGGGAAATCGTGCACGAGCATGTAAAACCAGCTCAAAGCAGCGCTGGTATTTGAGTGCGGTATGGAGCTCAATTTTGCTCAACGCTGTCATATTGCCTGCTAATGCCGGGTTTTTGAAAACCTGTAATAGCAACGCTATAGGGAGGTGAGCGGTGACAATAACTTGCAAGTTAGTACCGAGCCACTCATAATGCAAAACTCTTAATCTAGCCGAAAGTGTTTAACTGTGTATTTACTGTAAATATTTCACGTTCCAATGTTCTTCACATAAGGGAATATGGTGCAAGTATTTTTAAATAGATATTCATATATATATATATATATATATATATATATATATATATATATATATATATATATATATATATATATATACACATACGGTATATATATCTGTATTCCATATATCTGTATAATATTGGAATGTGAAATATTAATATTTCATGTTGGGTTAGTGCACTTAAGAAAATGTGATTGGGTTTGAACACGGGTAAGGGTTATTTTTTTTTTTCACTTTTGTGCTCCATTACAGTCAATTGGGGAACACATTAACGCGGTCCGGATATTCAAACTCTGTCTTTTTACACTACTAGGGTTAGCGCTAGTACGAAAATTTTTACTTTCAACTTGTAATAAGCACAAAAAGTTTACTTCTAGCAGAGTTAATGCGCGAGCGGGAGCGCAAACAACTGCTCGACTTATAATCTAGTCCTTAGAGTGAAGCATGACAATTTGTCGTCCCCCTGCAGTAAGCAGCTTTGTGCCCTAGGTATTGTAAAATGTGAAGTAATCAAAGGTCCTACCTCATTCCCAGTCTTTCCTTGTTTCAGACACATAACACCACGCTGTGCACAGTAACATTGCACATAACAAGGAATTGCCTATGGACAGAGCAATGTTAGTAGCGCAGATGGGGGAAAGAGTTCCATAGTCTACATGCCACTTAGAGGGACAAGAGACTGCTCATTTGAAAAATTGACATTTTTACCTGCAGAAGCAAAACAGTGTATTGATTTGGGAGGAAGGGAGATCCCTATGAGAAAGCTGTTACTCGTCTGAAAGGCCTTTGACAAAGCTTGTAAATAGAGAAACATGTTAAGGGAGCAATATGGGGGAATAATGGGGTCCTCCTTTTGAAAATCATTATCAGAGTGCTGTAATTTTGCAAACCACTATGCTTAATATTGCTAATAATATATAAGCTTTGTGACACTTTATAGCCAGTATCCCACATGGGGAATATATAGTGATAACTACGATTGCTTACAGCGTTTGTCAGTTTGTACAGCAGTGTCAGTATGGCACATAATCAAGCCCAGACTCTGTTTTCTATTTAGTGTGAACTGTTAACTGATGAATAATAATATTATATTTTACACGCTCTTTTCAGTTTACTAACTATTACAGTGTCACACTGCTGGAATTTATACAGCCACTCTGCTTTTTATGAGTACACAGTATAATCACCGTACTTCAGGGAGAGGGATAGACATTATTTTGTTTCTAATTTTATAGAAATAGATAGATGGATTGGTTATTATACCATGAACCACACATAAGCCTCTGATATTTCAGGCATTTAATTCTATTTAGAAACTTATATGTCCTTATTATTATTGTTCTGTGAAACATTGACTCACAGCTTTCTCCCCATTCAATCTGATTATAAGTTATACACATAATTTTCTATGAACAGACCTAACTAAGAATGACAATAGTTGGTGAATCTTTTGACACCAGATTTCCCCTAATGTGAATCACACTACAATGTCCTTTCGACCTATCATTATTAACCTAACGATTTGTACATCTTATTACCTAGATCATACAACAATGCTTTTGCATGTGTAAAATACTAAATATACACTTATTCTTATCTCTCATAATTTAATTTTTTATTTAATTTTAACAATTTTTTTAACCAATTGTAATAAAAGTTATGTTTTATTTGCCTTTTTCTTTCCTAAGATATGGTGAGTCCACGGCTTGAGTAATTACTGTTGGGAATATCACTCCTGGCCAGCAGGAGGAGGCAAAGAGCAGCACAAACTGTTAAGTATCACTCCCTTACCCACAACTCTCAGTCATTCTCTTTGCTTTCGGTGCATGAAGGAGGTGAAGTTTAGGTGTCTGAAGAAAAATTTTGATTTAATCTACAAACAAGTTTTGGGGTATAGCCGTATTCCACGTCATTCTTTGCAGTCGGGTAGTGGTAGCTTTAAAGCAGTTAGGAACTTGTAAAGAGGTAATTACTAAGTTTTCCTAACGATTGCTGCCCTAGTTTAGAAAGCCAGAGTTGGCTACTCTGTTCTTTCTTTTTCAAAGGTCTTTGTGAAGAACTGTGTCTTCTCATACCTTGTATCTGCCTACATGCCGGACAGCGGAGCAGGTAAGTGATTTTTCTTCCAGTTGGGGAAACCATGCACTTAACAAATTAAAAGACACTCACTGGGGGCGGAGCCTATAGCTGTTGCGGTAGGACGTGTGCCTGAGGAGCTCCTGATCTCAAACAGCTATTTTTGAGCTATTTCTCAACAATATCTTAATTCTCTTTTGGGAAACATAAGCTACCTAACCTTGTGTTATCTATGAGGGGACTGGAGGCATCTGGCACAAAACGGACCTACCTATGTTCCTCAGCTGACTGCACTACGACGAACCATGAGTTTGTGAGGCCTTTGTGAACTGTTTGTTAGTGTCGTTAAAGCTGCCGCACATACACCCCCCAGGACTCTGGGTTACCAAACCAGTTCAATAGTAACTGGACAGTTCTTTAATCACTCTCTGTAATATTTAGTTGTATCATGGCGACCGCAACTCATATTATCTTATTTGAAGTTGAGACCCTCCTACACTCGCATTTTGAGGAACTATCTAGAATATTGGATACTGAATTTGAGAACCTGAGTAACATCACAAGATCTTTTACTATTCTGGCAAGTAAAACTAACGAGACAAGAATATCTGGAAGCAGCACCCAAAAAGAGCTGGGCAACACGCTGCAAGCTCTGGTGAAACCGCCATTGAAGTTTGCTGATACACCTGCTGGCTCAGTGCGTGCAAGAAGTGTTTCGGAGGATCATAGGATACAATTGAGCGGCACCACTGAACAGGCTTTCCATTCTGCTTCCCGCAGCTCCAGGAAATTAGAGAGGCAGTTGCAAGCAGTAAAGCCTCCCGGTTCTACAATGGAGGCCGATGCAGGAATGGAGCAGAATACTATATTGCCAGACCGCAGTGGCAGCGACAAACCTACCCATGATCTGGAGGTCGTGATAAAACAGCCTGGTGTTCGGGTAGCTATAGAAGGATCGGCGCCATCCATGCTTGAAGATGTTACCACGCTACAGCGCTCTTTATACAGGCAGGCCCCAACACATTACAGCCCTGCACCATTACCACTGGATGTGGTTAGTCAGCCCGACTCGATCGTGCTGAGACACATGGAAGAGGGTGTAAGCCCAGATCGCAGTCGCATCATCCTAAGCTTCTTAAAGGCAATGGTTGAACAGTTGAGCCCTAAGCTGACAGTTTCAGCACTAACTCCTGAAAATCTCCTGTTCAACGGCAGAAAGTCGGCCTGCGAGAGGTATCTGACCTCATTGATAACTTATCAAAGCTTATGGTCTGCTAGAATGATAGGACTGGAACCTGGGTCAGCAGCTTACTTACATCTTGCAAAAGAAGACGCTCTAGACACTTGCTGGGAAAATACAGCTACGTATCTTATCTGCCCGGGCAATAGTTACAGGGAGGACAGTATCGTTTTTTCTGTGCGGAGTGGAGTTGGGTAAGCTGAGTAGTCTGGGACAGGTATAACTCTATGCCCACAGATATGCATCTAATGATCCCACCAAATTGACATTAACCTCTGGCTTCTCTCTGTGTTACTGCGGATTCAAACATTGTACATTCCCTGTCTGTTTTTTGCCTTTGCAAGAGCCTACCAGTAGCACATTTAAGGCAGTATATATGAAGTTTATTTAAAGTTAGTATGTTTCTCCCTATATCGTTGGTGTGACTGCCTCCTGCAAAATAGCAAGTACTACACTGGACTGTTAGCTAGTGTTTATACCATACTCTTATCTGTTATGTATAAGTGCATTGAATTGTTTTGACCTATTTGTGTTATATTCCTGCTCAGCTTGCAAACTCACTCTTTAGAAATGTGTTAGTTCTACTTAATCTCGTTGATCACACCATGCTCATTTGGTTATGATGTCTGGATGTAGAGTTCATGACTTCCTATACGAAGGGTGCTGTTATAAGATCTGTCTATAAGTATTTGTACTTCTAGCTATAGATATATATTCTATGTATTACATACCACATTAGTTATATAGGCACAGCTAGCTAATCCAGTTAAACTAAGAGCTGCCAAACATCAGCTTTTAAGATCATACTCCTTACATATTCAGTGGTGCCCCTCATAGCTATGATCTTCAAACTTACCCTAGGTAAGCTCTCACTAACCTATGCAAATAATACTACTACTACCCAGCTTACATTAATAGTTGTTATACAGGTCAGGAGGTCTGGCTAACTTATTGTAGGAAAACAACCCTCTTGTATTCTACATACTCCCCTCCCTTATGATATTTTACTAACATGTCAGTATAAGTACAAAGTTTGCGGTTGCTATATAAACAGTTTTTTATTCTTTTTTTTTCTATTACTATTATTTGATGATGTCCAATCTTACCTATGCATAATGCTAGTATATGTCCCTCCTTTATTTAAATCTATATTTGTTTTATTTTACTTTTCCCCTGAAATTCCCCCAGTATGTAATAGCTCTCTCCTTAGAGGTCCAAGAGAGACCTCTATTTGTCATTAGGGGAAATTACCTTTGTAATCAACATATTTTATGGGGACATATATTAATAAAATCTCACCTTTATTTCAAGGTCCAAGAGTGACCGTGAGTTACACTAAAGCACCTCCTATACGTTACTTAGTATACATGGGCCCATAAGTGGCCTGTTGAAACATTGGAGGTGTGTTTTTCTTATCTATAAAAGTAAAATGAGGTTCTATTTTTCAAGTTTAATAGTGATTTGTCTAGCAGATTCGCTCTAGCCTCTTGTATTGTGACAGCCAGGAATTTTGTTATTTTTTACAGGCCTGAGTGTAATTACTTAATTAACTCATGTTATATTTGACGTATTTACTGCTGATTTTTTGTCTGATGTTCGCTATATGTATAACCTCAATAAAAATTATTAAAAAAAAAAAAAAAAAGACACTCACTGAGATTACGAGTTTTGCGTTAACAGGGGTGTGTTGCTAAAGAGCATTTTTTTCAACGCTCCCTTAGGACAACGCTGGTATTACGGGTTTTTTTAAACCCGGTGTTATCCGCAAAAAGGTGAGCGTAGAGCAAAATTTAGCTCCACATCTCACCTCAATACCAGCATTGCTTACGGAAGTTGTAAGCTGGCAAAACGTGCTTGCGCACGATTTCCCCATAGGAAACAATGGGGCAGATTCAGCTGAAAAAAAAACTAATACCTGCAAAAAAGCAGCGTTCAGCTCCTAACGCAGCCCCATTGATTCCTATGGGGAAATAAAATCCCCCTAACAAAATAAAAAAGCCCCCCAAAATAATAAAATTCCCTACCCTATACTAAATTACAAATAGCCCTTAAAAGGGCTTTTTGCGGGGCATTGCCCCAAAGTAATCAGCTCTTTTACCTGTAAAAAAAAATACAATACCCCCCACATTAAAACCCACCACCCACACTCCCAACCCTACTCTAAAACACACCCAATCCCCCCTTAATAAAACCTAACACTACCCCCTTGAAGATCACCCTACCTTGAGCCATCTTCACCCAGCCGGGCACAAGTAGTCCTCCAGAGGGGCAGAAGTCTTCATCTGATCCGGGCAGAAGAGGACCTCCAGATGGGCAGAAGGCTTCATCCAGGCGGCATCTTCTATCTTCATCCATCCGGAGCGGGTCCATTTTGAAGCCAGCCAACGCGGAGCATCCTCTTCTTCCGACGACTCCCGACGAATGAAGGTTCCTCTAAATTACGTCATCCAAGATGGTGTCGCTTGAATTCCTATTGGCTGATAGGATTCTATCAGCCAATCGGAATTAAGGTAGGAAAAATCCTATTGGCTGATTGGATGAGAAAGCTGTTACTCGTCTGAAAGGCCTTTGACAAAGCTTGTAAATAGAGAAACATGTTAAGGGAGCAATATGGGGGAATAATTGGGTCCTCCTTTTGAAAATCATTATCAGAGTGCTGGAATTTTGTAAACCACTATGCTTAATATTGCTAATAATATATAAGCTTTGTGACACTTTATAGCCAGTATCCCACATGGGGAATATATAGTGATAACTACGATTGCTTACAGCATTTGTCAGTTTGTACAGCAGTGTCAGTTAGGCACATAATCAAGCCCAGACTCTGTTTACTATTTCGTGTGAACTGTTAACTGATGAATAATAATATTATATTTTACACACTCTTTTCAGTTTACTAACTATTACAGTGTCACACTGCTGGAATTTATACTAGCACTCTGCTTTTTATGAGTACACAGTATAATCACCGTACTTCAGGGAGAAGGATAGACATTATTTTGTTTCTAATTTTATAGAAATAGATAGATGGATTGGTTATTATACCATGAACCACACATAAGCCTCTGATATTTCAGGCATTTAATTCTATTTAGAAACTTATATGTCCTTATTATTATTGTTCTGTGAAACATTGACTCACAGCTTTCTCCCCATTCAATCTGATTATAAGTTATACACATAATTTTCTATGAACAGACCTAACTAAGAATGACAATAGTTGGTGAATCTTTTGACACCAGATTTCCCCTAATGTGAATCACACTACAATGTCCTTTCGACCTATCATTATTAACCTAACGGTTTGTACATCTTATTACCTAGATCATACAATAAAGCTTTTGCATGTGTAAAATACTAAATATACACTTATTCTTATCTCTCATAATATAATTTTTTATTTAATTTTACCATTTTTTTAACCAATTGTAATAAAAGTTATGTTTTATTTACCTTTTTCTTTCCTAAGATATGGTGAGTCCACTGCTTGAGTAATTACTGTTGGGAATATCACTCCTGGCCAGCAGGAGGAGGCAAAGAGCAGCACAAACTGTTAAAGGGACAGTATACTGTAAAATTGTTTTCCCTTAATGTGTTTACAATTGCTTTTTTTTACCAACTGCAGAGTATAAAATGTATGAACATTAGCTTTTTAAGGATAATATGTGTATATTAAAGCTCTGATTTTGTGTTTTGAAGCCACAACCTAATAAAATGGGTTGAGCTTGTAGGTATAATCAGATCTCATTACTTTATCACATT